>NC_091931.1:21626653-21794153 GCF_041260155.1 Ptychodera flava
CTGCTCATGCAGTGATCAAATGTATTCACTCATTGGAAAATGACATGACGTGGCATTGCTGAAAAAATTCTCTGAAATGTGGGTTGTTTGTTTTCAAGTTGATCATTGGGATACATCTTGTGAAGGCACCTGGTTCAGATTTCTGTCAGTAGCAAAATACATGGGAAACCGCACGTAATCTGTGCTTTTATAAAGTCAACATGAGCGATGAAATATTCACTTATGCCTTACTGTCAGCATGAGTGATGAAAAGTTCACTTTTGGAGATTGGTTGGCAACAGCTGCGTTTTGCCAGCAGAATCAACCGCAACTGCTAGGGGACGTTGATGTATGAAAAGAAGTCAACTCTTGTCCAATCGATTATAGCAATGGGACATATTTTTACCCATGCCGTTCAGTATGTCCTTGGTGCATGCTCAGAAGTCGTGTCTCAATTCCAGAGTGCAACAGTTCGTCATGTCCAGATTTGCCTGGCTGACGGACGTCTGTTGCTTGCGTCAGTCGTAAATCAAAGATGATTAGCAAGTTTGACATTTTGTCCCCAAGGGCCTTATTGATATACTGCCATGCAATTAAAAGAAGTGGTCTTCTCAATACTCCAGGCGCTAATGCCATTAAAGCCAAAAAAAACCAGCATGATGCAACTGATTGTAACCAGGGGAGACTGCAGGGTGGTGGTAACCATAGAAACCATCTGATGCAGCAGAGCAGTATAGCATCACTTCACAAATCAATATGTGTGTGGGAGATATTTTAAATAGACATTCCCTGTGTTAGACTGTGTGTTGATTGTAACCTGAGAAACCACACAGGTAAGCAAGCCTATGTTCTTGCGTATACATCATAAATGAATCAGGTCCTTCGACCTATTCTAAATTCTCAGCTCCCAGCTTTCATGGGATGCTTGAGCTCCACGTTTCATTTACAAACTCAACAAAAGTTTTATCTCCAGAGGTTGTGTTGGTAATTAGGCGGTACTCGGTGATGACTCCTTCACTTTCCGTAGCCATCATTGGTTTTGCCCGGATTGTCATTCCTCACCAGTTGTCAGATGTCCCGGTGTCGTACAAACACCAGTTGTTTAACGAACATTCTTGTAAAAAGCCAAGTGATTACAAGTAGCCTTGGTTCAAGTCGGTGAATTTTTAAAAAATAAAATCATTTATAATAGTTTCTCTTGTGTCTCTCCTTTTTCGTACAAATCTATTCCGAATTTGGTAGCCCTGACCAGGTTTTCCCAGCGATTTAATGCGTTACCTTTGAGTCTGCGCAGTATAGTGAGTTAGTTTCTGCCGGATTCACCGACTTGGACTTCTTGTAAAGTACCGGCGGCCAGACGGACTGTGTACACAGTGACGTCAAGCAAATACAAAATGATTGACAGCTCCAGCCATTATTCTGGCCAATAAGGAGAACGCATGAACTTAGTGTTAGTGGCGTCTAATAGGACCCTTTGATTTTCGCACGGAACAAGCCGCTTGACAACTTCTTCTTTCCATCCTTGAATAACCGGCGACGATTATCGCATTTTGGAACATGGGCCCCACAAACAACACAGATATTTTCAGGCGTTTTCGGTGATACAACAAAGGTCGTGCTGATGTTTGTGGGAGTGATCGCACTCGACATTTTGTCAACAACGCCATGTGAGTTTTATGCACGTCTCGCTTGGGGTCAAGAGGTAACTCCTCCCAATACAGAGATGTCATCTTATGAATAATATATAAGTAAATAAAAATGTCATTCATGAATAATTTATAGCAACGCAAACCCTGCAAGAAAGCCAAGTCTGTGATTCCGGGTGAAACTCCCCTGTATAGCGTTCACCCGACTCATCGCGTCCACTCCACTCACGCGCGCGTTTCACATGAAAGCAAAATACACATCATTTCGTTCACTCCACTCAAACATTCACAAATCACAGACTTGAACCAAGTCTAGATTACAAGTTGCAAGTACAATTTTTTTGAAGTGAAATTTATGGTATTATTGTTTGTTCAAATTTCAGGCTTTTGATCAAATCAGATCATCCAGGGAACATGCAGGTGAGTTTCTTCCAAGTTGTCAAATGTTAAAAATGAAGAAATTTTTTCAAATGGTGTGTGCACATTTCACCAAAACAGCATGGTTTCATGTCCTTTGCTTTCTGTATGGTGATTTACACAGTGTACCATACTGCCAATATGAGAGAGATGATTAAATTGAAAGCTGGATGCATGATTTTGTAAAGGCAATTATAGTGCTGATCGCAAATGACGCCATTTTTTCTCTCATTAATATTCATAAATAAATATTTGTCTGTATTTTCCGACTTAACAATGAAAATAAAACCTGCTACTGTTACAGTGGCTACTGAAAGTCACACTAATTCGTATGAATTATGGCTCAGACTACAAGGTGCAAGAACAGCCGAATTTCAGCAGTATTTCCAATATTGCATGCGAGTAACTATATTTAAACCTGAAATCGCAATCAACACTATTTTATATGACTGTAGATTTTCGGGAAGGACAAAAAAAATTAATTCTTCATAGAATCTTGTTGGAGTTTTCTTTTGGGTGAGCAAAATTATCATCCGATACAAAACTACATGTTAAAGTAAGTGATCAACTAACCATTTCATGATAAGTTGTTGGCTATTACTTGGAGGAGAACCAGAGTCCATCTTATGTTGTGAACGGCATCAATGTATCTTGCCGGAATAGCCGCAACCATTAATGTCCAAATACAATTGAAAATAAAGGAGACTGAATAACTTGTACCCGGTCTCTTTGTATCACTAGCAATAATAATCAAAAGGTTATGCAGTTTGCTCCAGTGTTAAAGATTTCAGAACTGAAAGCAAATTCAGCCCTGCCCCCCCCCCCCCCCCAAAAAAAAAAATAAACATTTTTTTGTGTCTCATCCTAGCCTTTGTGAATCAAGAATCAAGACCAGCAGTTATTTTCTTCAGGTTGACTGAAAAAAGTATAATGATGAAACTGCACTAAGAACGACAGAAAATGTTGATATTTGTAGAGTTGTGTATATGTGCTGTACACCCTGAACAGTGAATTTCTAGTGGTCAGCTTTCTCTATGTAGGAATGACCTCTACATGACAATGTTCCTGTTGTTGTTATTTTGGTGTCTGTTGTTAGACCTGTCAGACTCAATATAAAATTACATAAAAAAAACACAAAACAAATCTCATTATTTTGTGTGAAAAACTCAGTTGAAAAACATGGCGATAGTCGTCTTTTCTGTCTGTATGCCATTTTCATGTCTGTAATTGAAGGCGAACCAAGCATGTGGTATGAGGGTGTGTAATATAACGCTTGTGTGATTGAACCCTACAGTGAACATAAGACATGACATTATGAGTGTCAATTTAAAAGAAGATAACCTTACAAGTCGTACTGGGTGTAATGGTTTGAGATTCATGTACGTCCATATTCCTACCCACAAAATACATACATACAGACCAGGTTTGTTGACATTTTTATTTCATCATACAGTTATATGCTAATGTTTATCACAACATCGTAGTAGCCTCTCTCTGATTGCATCAGCCAACGTGTTCTGTTAAATTTATTACAATACATAAATTTTACGGCTAGCATAGGCTTCGTCATCAGTGATAGTAAGACTGGTTGTCAATAAGAACAGAATCGATGTTGTAAATAGACAAGTGGTGTACATTTACATGTAACCGGTATAGGAGATGAACAGAAGTGGTTACATCAGGTAAGTTTCTCAAGTTGGGGCTAATTTTTAGAATGTGTGCCCAAAAGTGGATACAAAACTTTGTATAGGCTTCAATCTGGTGGATTGGCTGCGCTTTCTGTAATCTAAGTATACTCAAAATTTAGTCTTGGTACATAGTAACGATTTTGTTTAAAGGGGCATGTCTTCAATCCGCAGTTCTCTCGCACCATGGCTATCGACATTGACTGTTTATGTGATTTTAATCCTTTGTTCTCATTTTATTAGCTCCGCTGTCAGCGACGCGGAGCTTATCAAATAGGTTGATTTTCCGTCGTCGTCCGTCGTCGTCGTCCGTCGTCGTCCGTCAACAATTGCCTTCTCCTCTAAAACCGCAAGTCCGATTGCTTTGAAATTTTATGTGCAGTTCACTTGGGGTGACCTCACTTGAGTTTGTTCAAATCGTGGTGAAATTTGCATATTTGTATTTTTGGGGCATTTTTTGGTGTATTTGGTAAAAAAATCTTCTTCTCTGAAACCGCTTGTCTAATTGCTTTGAAATTTGATATGCAGTTGACTTAGGGTGACTTCAGTCAGATTTGTTCAAATCGTGGTGAAATTTGCATATTTGTATGATTAAGGCAATTTTTGTCATTTTGGTAAAAAGATCTTTAAAAATCTTCTTCTTCAAAACTACCAGTCAGATAGCTTTGATATTTGGTACATGTGTCCCTAGGGATGATCTTTTTCAGATTTGTTCAAATTGTGGAGAAATATGCAAATTTGCATTTTTAAGGCAATTTTTGCCATTTTAGTCAAAAAATGTATTTCTCAAAAGTACTGGTCTGATAGTTTTGAAATTGGTATACAGGTTTCTACAGATGAACTAAGTAATATATTGAATCTCTGATGAAATCTGTAATTTGTAATTTTGGGGCAATTTTTGCCATTTTTGGTCAAAAAATGTGTATTTTCAAAACTACTCATCTGATAGCTTTGAAATTTGGTATACAGATTCCTGCAGATAAACTGAATGATATTTATTGAAATTATGATGAAATCTGCAATTTTGTATTTTTGGGGCAATTTTTGCCATTTTTGGTCAAAAAATGTGTATTTCCAAAACTTGTCATCTGATAGCACTGCAATTCGGTATACAGGTTCCTACAGATCACCTTAATAATATTTATTGAAATTATGATGAAATCTGCAATTTTGTAATTTTGGGGCAATTTTTGCCATTTTTGGTCAAAAAATGTGTATTTCCAAAACTACTCATCTGATAGCTTTAAAATTTGGTATACAGGTTTCTATAGATGAACTTAAAAGTATTTATTGAAATTATGATGAAACCTGCAATTTTGAATTTTTGGGGCAATTTTTTCCATTTTTGGTCAAAAAATGTGTTTCTCAAAAAGTACTGGTCTAACAGCTTTGAAATATGGTATACAGGTTTCTATAGATGAACCAAATTTAATCTTTTGAAATTATGATGAAATCTGCAATTTTTGTTTTGGGGGGCAATTGTTGCCATTTTTGGTCAAAAAGTTTTACTCTCAAAAAACCACTCATCAGATAGCTTTGGTTGAAATGTTCTTAGGGATGATCTGATGTGATATATTCAAAGTATGATGAAATCTTCAATTGTGTATTTTTGCAGCTATTTTAGCCACTTTTTTCTGGCCACTGCATTGAGCTATCAAAGATTTCCACCTTCTTCATCAACATGTATCAAAAATAGTTATTCTCTACATAAACACAGCGGAGCTATATCGGCCGCTAGGTCGCTTGTAAATTTTTGCAGTTAGTTGATTTGCTCAGATATATAGCCGATAAACAACCTGCCCCTTTAAGCTTACAATATGTTGGTATACCGGATAACTGAAGGTCCAAATACATGAAATAACTTTGAATTTAATTGCTGCAGGTTCTAACCTAAAAATGCAGTTAAAATCATATTATGAAGTATAGGTGTGACCACCACGGACAAATCCTTGCTGTTTTTCCCCGTCAACTGATTCCAGTTCGCACACGTGAATGTTTAAAAAAGGCTGAAAGCAACATAAATATTGGGATGAGGAGATTCTGTGACATTCATGTTGCAACTGGAATTTACGGCACAACAACAACTGGAATTAAGATCAAATAGCAAAATGAGAAATATTTCCTCAAGATTTGATTACACAAGATTTGGCCAGCTTATCAGGAGTCGTGCCACGGAGTAGGCTTGGATACGAACCCCGTTTACACAGACCTAGACTTGGTTACTCTAAACTTTTTCCATCTGGTGTTGATGACATACAAATGTAGTTTGTGTTCACATATCCATGACAGGATGAAAGTTGCCCCCATTTAATCATTGGGTGACCGTGTTTTGAGATAAAGTAACACACCCAATGCAACAGTCATCGAAGATTTAGTGTAATTACTTTGTGTTGACCGACATGAACAGGCTCTCATCAATGATTTGTGTGTACTTTCCTCAAAACTGAGAGAGAAAGCATTAGAAAAAATTGTGAAAAGTCCTAGGAAGATGGAATAATTTTATCACAACCATTAAAGAAACTATATCTTTGATTATGTTTTCATGACTGCTGTTATGGACAATATGTTCATTTTCTTTTGTGCTTGTTGAAATATGAGTATTATCCTCACAAACGTGATGTATTATGTATAATGTACAATGTATAACAGCTGAAATTGGGTCAGGACAGAAATTCTGCTGTCCACAATTATACTGCACATCACACGCATACAAGCTACACTGAAAAGTTAAACATATGGCATGATTTTTAAGAGTAGAAACAAAAACTGTATTTTACAAGCAGGTCAAAAATACTGGGAAAGACATAAAAAGACACAGGTAACTGAGCTGTAAGATGATTTGAAGTGCTCTGTAAATACTTTAAAATTCCTATGCTATCGTCTAGTTGTATTCTTGTCCTCGTTTTAGAACTCAGCGTTATGAATGTACTATGAAAAGTAGGCTCCTTGTTGAACTGCAAATGTGGGCGTGAGTTCCAATGTGGGATAGAATGAGATTTGATTGTGTCACATGGACTGTGAAGATAGTTACTCCCGTGGGGTGTTGAAGTGGGGTCTGCGTCAGTGGAGTTTATGTCGGTTGGAAAGTTAAGTCGGATGAGCAAAATAATGAAAGGAAGAAGATGAGGGAATTTCCATGTAACAATGATGCTGTTCAAGGAGAACAGCATTAAGATAGTATACATTTCAGAACAAAGTTTCAAACTTTTTGCCTGAGAATCTTTAAACCATTACAAAAACAGGAATTAAAATTTGTTCAGGCTACAAACTTTGGTGGGAAATATACATGTATCATCTAAAATGTATTGATTTTCAAAATTCAAATACACCACTATCCCTGTGTTAAGTCCGTTGGGAAAAATTGAAATTTTTGATTTTCATATATTAAAAACAAGCTGATGAGAAACTACCCAAGCTTCACAGTGAGTCTATGCAAGCCTTACAGCAAAGTCTTGTAAAAATTTGAGTTGGAATGATCTCTCTCCCCAAACACATTTTACCTTAACTATTAAAGTGCTAAAAATAAAGTGAATGGAATGTGTCTTATTATCATGACTATCGCAGCCATAAAACCGGTGTGACATTTGTATTAGGCCAGTTTGCAATCCACTTCAAATCGTGTGGGTTTTCAAAGTGCTTTGTACGTGAAAGTTCCATCTGCTCATAGAAAAGAGGCTTTTCATCTTAACCCTTTGAGTACTGTGTTTTTTCCCACCAAAATTATAGTGCAAAATTTTATCAATTATAATAATTTTTCTGATAATTTTAGATCAAATGGACACAACATTTCATTGGCCACAGTTTTTTATCAAAATTTTAGCAAAAATCTGGCAAAAATTGACAAGTATATTTTATAAGGGCGACAAAAATTGACATTTTGCACTCAAAGGGTGAAAGTGAACAAGTTTGTTATTCTTTCCATGCAATTTGAGTCGTTTCTATTGATGTTTTCTAACATTGTACAATAATTATACTCCCAATGGATATGACTGCACAGAGTACCCACTCCTCCCTCCCCCAATAAAACCCTTTTCTGTAGTCTGCCTCACACCTACCGGTATCCTCAGATATCCGCTATTGAAGCATCTAGCGAACTCTTTAACCTTGACCAACTTTGGAGTGACAGCGGTGAGTCCCACATCCCAACCATCCTTGCAAGATGGCTGTATCCTCGTAGAGTGTACAGCATCATCATATTTCATTTTGTGGTTCACTGGGGCATGTGTTTTGTCTATAAACCTTACAGACGACGCCAGTTAGGGACCGTCCAGTTTTTACGGCCGGGGGGGGGGGGGGGGGCGGCAAAATCTTGTCGCCGGTGTTCAAAAAAATGATGAACCCCCCCCCCCTGCATTTTTCGCGAAAAAAGAAGACCCCCCCTTTGGCAGACGAAAAAATTTGATGGCCCCCCCCCCCCCTGAAAAATAACCAAAACCCATATGTCAAATTTACCCGCACGGTTTGGATTTGAACTCCGGTAAGCGGCGCACTTTATTCGTGTAGCAGAGATGCCAGTGTACAAACTTCTCAGCCACATCCATGCAAACGTCTGTTAATTAGGACGACTGTAGGGCAATTTTAACTTCATTTCCATAGACAACTTATGTCCATGGACATTGTATAAAGTAAACTTTATTGGAGTGGTTTGCCAAAGGCAGCCCTCTGGTTAAGAGGGTCATGGGCCATTACGTAAAGTCAACTTTATTCTAGTGGGCAACCAAAGGTGGCCCACTGGTAAAAAGAGGGTCGATCATGGCCATTGCATGAAGTAAACTTTACTGAACAGGGCCGCTGAAGGCGTCCGGCCGTTAAGATGGTCATGGGGTATTACAATAAAGTCAATTTATTGTAGTGGGCCGCCGCAGGCGGCCCGCCGGTAAAGAGGGTCGATCATGGCCATTGCATGAAGTAAACCTAATTGGAGTGGGCCGCCAAAGGCGTCTGCCGTTAAGAGGGTCATGGGTAATACATAAAGTATATCTATTGTATTGGCCGCCGAAGGCGGCCGCCAGTAAAGAGGGTCAATCATGGCCATGGCATAAAGTGGACTTTATTGTAGGTATTATGTTTTTGAAAATGTAATGACCCCCCCTTTCCTACCATTGAAAAAGTGATGAACCCCCCCCCCTTCTTGGATTCCAAAATTATGATGAACCCCCCCCCTGGATTTTGCGCTACATGAATTATGATGTGTTAGTACTATGAGTACCCATTTTCAAAAACTATGACTCGATCTTTTGCAGCTGTTGTTTTCCGCGTTTGCTTGTTCATAACAACATATTAATTATTAATAAGTATTCATATTTCCATCTGATTGTAAAAATAGTATTTTCAAGATTAAGTGTATTGGCCGCTGTTCTTTTATAAAACTTTTTAATGAGTAAGAGTGTGTGTGTAACTATTCATAGTACCCAAATTCGCCAGAGGTTGCAGGGTGTGCATGACACAACACAAGATATTACGCGTCCCTGTGCTTTGGAAGACTACCAGGCTCAACAAACAGTTATTTGCTCTAACTTGATTAACCCATTTACCACTTCACCTTGGTAAAGTCCTATTGTTTTCAACAGAAAGGGACAACCCATATACATAGGAATGGGGGGATGAAAGTGTTGATGAAAAATTTCCTACGTTCTCTTTCCCTTTCAATAACAAAATATCAAAAGTCCTTTATTTTCTAACTGAAGTCGTCAGATATTTAATGCTACATTCTTGACATGGTAGACAGAGTGGAATGTTTTCTCCATGCCACAATATCCTAGTATTCTCAAAACACATCTGGTATGCTGTACACACGGGAGGATTCGCATACAGGCACCGTTCCCACCGAGGAAACTCAGTATTTTCTACACACTTTACATACCGAAGACGGCAATAAATCTCTCTGTTACTGTACACACGAAGAATGTAATTTCTTTTGAGGGGATGCAGGACGGCAAACTTTTTTCTTTCCTTTTTCTTTCAGCAACGGTCTGATTTGCAAAATTCCGGTCGTTTCCTGTCCGTTATGTCCAGAGAGGCTGTTTGGCATCCTTTCCTGACTGATTTTATCTATCACCCCTCCGATTGCTTTTACACATGCCGGAAAAGTTGTTTTCACTATTGAAAGTGCTTCGCCCCACCATAGCTTTTCAGTTCTTGCTTCAGTTAAAAGATATGAGACATTTCTGTCCCACAGAGATTACAAAAATTTACTGCTCAGGTTTTTTTTATCAAAGTAGACTGTCTCGCTACAAGCACATGTCTCCAAAATATCCTGTCAATTTCTTTTTGTTTTTTTCGACAAAAATTTCCCAAGTAAAGCTATGGTGCCCATTAATCAAATTGAAGCCAGCATTTGTTTGTCTCAATTGCACTTGGAATGTAACCAAAAAATTGAGTCATGGCTGTAATGCCTTAACCACATCGTATCATTAAGAGATACCTGCATGTGCGTAGGCAGGCTGGCGATGATAGTGGAATAGAGACACTATGAATGATAGCGGTGTTCATATTCAGTAGTGAACATTGAAGTGTCTGATATAATCATGGTTTAAAAAATTTGTTTGTATTTTCGTTTTATTTGGTCGTCATTTTCTACACTTGTCCTTTCATTAAAATAATGTGCTTCAGGAAATGTGTTACCTGTGAAGAAATACTGAATTACATCCAAAAGTAATACAAGACATGTTGTGCTTCATGTTCTCTTGTGTTGTGTGCAGAACACATACTGCTGATGGTAAACATGTGGTATGTTAGGTGCCCGTCTTATTTTATTGCTCAGTCTGTGTAAGGTCAGAGCTCAGACAAGCTGCATAAGATGGGGGGGGGGGGGGGGGGGGGATGTTCCACAGGAATATTGAGGAAATGACCCTAATCAGGAAAAAGATTCAGGAGTGGGCATCCAATGTGTGATTAAAAATGAGTGGCTTTTATGGGCACATTATGTATGCTATACCTGTAATGAGGTACAGGTGTGAGTTCTTGCCAAGCAAATGAAGATGCAGGAGAAGAAAATACCTGCTAACTCCCCGTCCCTTCTTTTTGCTCTATTGGTTTTAATATCCCAACATGTTCATCGTAGAGTGGGGAAATGCGTACTCAAAAAAGAGGGGAGAATGGGTGTAGGATGGTCGAGTTACAAAAGATATAAAGTGCAAATTTAATGACGACAACAAACGAGGCCATGGTATGGTATATCGCTTTCATTCGGTGACATAGTTACAAACCGAAACGTGTGAGAGAGAGTGCTTTTGCAAAATTTGTGGGTGAGCTTTTACGTTGACTCATCATGGCTGGCTTTGCCTTGTTTAATGGTACTCTTAACACCAAAAACCTGTTCAAGTGATAATGGAGGAAAACCGGGGACAATTAAACCACGTAAAGGAAATCCTTTTACAGATGAGAGGAAATCACTGAACTTCACGCAGCCTAAGACTTCAGCCAGCCTCTACAGAAATGATGTCATCACTTGCCGTTTTCTTAATGAAATCTGCATAACAAAAGCTAGTGACCTCTCAGAGTAGGTCAAACCCAACTTTCTCAAGTAGTTGTTACATTTGTTCTCAAAGTGTAGCCATGACGGTATTTCCCGAAGTGCACCTTGTATCCTGTAAAAATTATGTAAATACAAAGTTTTGTGCGTACTTACGTAGAAATAACTTCCTTTGTTTTATCCCCCCTATTTTCACTGAAAAGTCAGATGAGAGTCGTGTTTCATAAAAATGTCCACATTCGATCTATTGTATAGCTTGACTGGTTTATTATTCAGGGACAGTCTGCTTTCATATTTTGTTTGTCATAATAGACCGCACGTGAGTCCATAAACATGGCATGCGTCATCCCTATTGTGTTTTATTACTGAGCGCTCTCACTCCACCTTTTCATTCATGTCCCATCCCCCAATCAGGCAGCAAAAGGACTGTATTACGTCATCAGTGGCACTGGCCTTGGAAGCTACAGACATAAAATAAAATGTACATCGACGACATATTTATAATTTCGAAATACTAAACTAAATCTTTGTCGATAAATGATAAATAAACAAAACTGAGCTCACAAGTAGAAGCGCTAACATTTTAGTCGTTGGAAAGGTGACCAGTTTTCGTAAAAGTTGACATTGCATGATCATATCTACTGTAAACAATAAAATTGTCTTGAGCCAGGAAGATACTTCTTGCAACTAAAATGACCTTGTCAAGGCGCTTGTCAAATAAAGCGAAAGACAGAGTCTTGTCCCGGCGGCAAAATCGTTGTGTTCACGTAACACTGCGACACGACAATGGTCCGATGAAAAGAGGAAAATCGCATGTAAACGCACGGTCACGTTGACGCAGGGCTGGCGATTCTGATCAGAGCAACTCGCTTTTGCACAAACTTGTCGTAATACACAGTGAAGCTTGAAAAATTACATGGTTTTCTATACTTCCGAAGTTTTTCAAATTCCAAGTCTCTGCAAAGAAATTGAAAAGATTCGAACGTAGTACTAATCTACTGTGCACACGAGAAAATAAAATTTGTTTGCGGTAGTTGCGGTTTTTATCATTTGACCGACATATAACCGACAGGAAACGCTCCAGGCTACTCGGAAAACTCTTATTGAAGTCAAAAGTAGCGTGATCCCGTTGGCAAATTGAGAGACGATATTGCGACTTTTGATGTTTGGTTGAAACACGGGGAGATGATTTTTTTCGATCAACATACATGTAAGAGTCGAGTGCGCACGCCCGTCCATAGTTTTCTTGGGTGCTGTGTTTATTAATTAAATTACCACGATTTCTCCTTTATATAAAGAATCCCCTTTTAGTTTAGTCGTTATCAACTGTTTTTCCCAGAATGCGGCAAAATGGGGTTGTAGCCCCCACCTCCGTGCAATATCTCCCCAATGATACTAGTATCGTGGTCGTGCTATCACGTCATGGTGATTGAGGGACTGGTCTTCGATGACTTTCTACTATACTAGTGTATCTATTCTCAGACCCACAAAGCGGTCTGAATTCACTATCACTGTCTGTTTGGTGCTTGTTGTCATGTTGACTTCAATTATTGTCACCCGGTATTTATATTCACCTGCCCGAGGTGGTGTCTGATCATAGACAGTAGAAGCCCCCCCCCCCTCCTCTCAACGGTCCGATACAGGAAGCTGTCTGTTGTCGGTTCTTTCATCGAGATAGAAAGGAGTCTTATATAACCCGATTACTGCATATAATGTTTCCATGCACAATACACTGTACAGTAGTGTCGACACACAGAAGTCCAGCATCAACAGAAGGGCAAAAGTAAACCGCGCGTGTTTGTTCACGCTGGCGGTTTCTCATCTTTGGACGTTCTTTATTTGGACAAGGTAGATTCTCCAAAAAAACAAAATACGTACAGTTCAATGACATGTAAAAATTACATATTGTTCGAACGATATTGAGATCTACAAGTTACGTATGGAAGTGAATATCTGTTGTTTTACATGTAGGGCAAATTATCTTATGTGCATGTGTCCTACATCCGTCAGGTATGCCTCATCATGTTTTCATCGGTATCGTTCAGGGAAGTTAACCATGCATGAAGCTGAAGAATGCCGGCCATTTTCGAAGTTAGCATTTTTCTACTCGAAAGGGCTTTGAAAGACAGTAAAAATTTGTACTGGCGGGGCAATTGCGTGCTAGATCGTCTTAATTTGTTTATTTACACCATGTTCGGTCGTAAAAAAAAGTTGTGTGACGGTTCGGCTTGCACTGAGAGAGGAAACCGCGTAACGCTCAAGTGGATCCTGCCCTCCCCTAAAAAAGTGACACGACCTAAACTGTACTTCGCTGACCAATCATTGAAGTCTCCGTGATGGGCGTTCCGCCCACATTGCCCCAAGTTCAAAATTGGCAGTGTAGGTCCGGGGCGAGAATTCTGCACCGTGCACCGGACGGAGAAGTTGACATAAACGTCTCCGTTGACAGCCTTTCGTGATATTTCTGCAGAACATGCCAGTGGAGTGCATAGCAAATGCATGAGAGGAAGTTTGGTGTGCCAAGAAAGGTTTCGGAATACTCTCTTTCTCCTGCTGTTCGCCAAGAGTGAACGGGGTCGTCGTGATCGTTGAAGAGTCCGCCTAGACCTTTATACATGCGCTTGATTATCTATCGTCGGAGAAATTCCTGATAATGGCGAAACTGATACGGTCGCTGAGTGCAAGGGATAGATCCACCAAGCAACGGGCCTGGGACCGCTTTGTTTACAAAAGTAGACGAAGGAAACTAGCAGGTATGGCAGTTCACTAATGTGAAGCTAAAATTCGCAACTTTGTACTTTTGCGCCGAGCGCTTTCGCCGCGAGTTTCAGAGAAGTCGGACACATGGTCCACCTGAAAATTGAGTCGTGATTTGTTTTGGTATTTTTTTCAGTATCAGACCAGCACAATTTGCAGTCAAATGTTGGACAGACCTGATAAGGTGTCTTTGCGTGACCAAAATTGTTAATTTTTCAGTCAAATTTCCGTGAGCCTGCAACAAGTAAAATTGGGTCAATCACTAACAACATTGAAAAGCCACGGTTGGGGAACTAGTGTACTCGCCCCGCAGTGGAATGCAAACAATGGGCGGTCGGGGAGTTTTGGTTGTATATTCTGTGGCGGTGATGAGAACACAAAAGCATCTCACACGTGCCTTGTACCAGATGACAATCGGAGTGTTACGGACGCATTAATCGACTTATGGTTTTTCATTGTTCACTCGATTGTACTCACAACCGTTTACGATTGTCGTTGTTGGCGGAGCGGTAGCCTTTCTTCTGCAGTAGAACCCTGGGACATAAAAGTAGTGTATACTTGTGAAAATATACGCCCGTCTCCTCATCAGCGAAGTGGCCCCAGGACCGAAACCTTAGTGAGAACATGATGATGAATGTAAAAAAAGATGGTGAGAAGTACAGGGTGTAGTTTGATTTCTGATATGCCACTATAATACAGACTCCAAAACATTTCTTAACACTTTTCATAGTACAGAAAAATCATGCCGGTAAAAAAAGAGTGCATTTATGTAATGCGATGGAAATATTGATGTATACTCGTATCAGTCAGTACAGCCTGGACTTTCCAAAGCCAACTTTGTTTTTTAAACCTCAGCCCCTACTTGTACATGAAGCAGAAGCCAGATAGGAAGCCAAAGCAAGTGGTGGGCTACCTATTGGTATGCGAGCGAAACGATCGGCATAATGTCTATCTTGCATGGAAAAAAAAGGTCTCTTTGATTTGTGGTTGTCAGTGTTACTGATAACCCAAGCCACTTGACCGGCTTTACCATCTTTACTTTACCCGCTGGCAAGTTTCCTGTCAAATAATACTTAATACTGCCCTGTTTGTGGAACAGCCAATTCATGTTGCCTGTGTTTACAGAGTTCTTGTAACAGTGCGATATTATAATATTGGCAAGTATATTAGGTTAGGCTTGAAAAAAGTGCTCATGACATACATAGTCTTGTCACAGAAGTGGAGTATTTCTCTACTCCACTGATGCTTTCATTTTGCGGTCAATGTCAAGTTACGAAATTGGATAGGTCTTCAGCCTGTAGTGAATTGTGCTATTTCAAGTTCATAAAAGATGTCCATCACAGCCACACAGTCTGTGGTTGAGGACATCAGTGATGTTTACTGTAGAAAATCAAGGTATCTTTACTGTAATTGTGAGTCCCTAGTGTAGTATTATTGTAAGCCATTCATAAGTTGGTGTAATTCGCCAGGAAGTGTGTCCTCAGACTTACAAAGAAGTTAGGTTAGAGCATTTCCGTTTGAAGGGATGGTCTGCTTGCTGGTAAAAGATTCCAATGTGTTGGTCAGACCCCACGCACCAGCTTTCTGACAAGATAAATGTTGCGGTAGGGAGAATGCATCAGTTTGTCCAATCATGTGACAGGCGCAGGGAAATTTATTAGGTGACAAACTTTGATCAAGGATTTGTTTCTATGGTGTGTAACAACAGGGTTGAGAACCTCACGTGTTGTCTAAAGCCGAACTTACGGCATTTGTGTGCTTCAAAACAGAAAGTTTATATCTTTTGCACAAACGTTCGTCCAACAGATTCACTGTCCACTTCAGAAATCAATAATACTGAAAATATTAGGATTAGAGAACATAATACATGAATTTTACTGATAAATGAATTCAAAGTTCCTGTGTTAACTCTATGGGGAAACAATGAGGTTTTAATTCTCACCTACAGTGTAGACCAATAGTGAAAACAATGACTTTATTCCTCAAGCTCCAAAATGAGGCCACAAAGCATGATATTTACAGTTAGATCCTCCTTTTACAGTAAAGCAATACAAATGTTCATTTATCATTTACATAAGTTGTTACTTTCTCATCAGAGACTTATCCACTTGTTGTATGAGAATTTTCACTTGTAAAGAACACAAGTTTCGATCATTGATTGAAAGTTATATGAAGCCATGTTAGAATAGTTTTGTGAGAGAATGAAAGAGATCGAAGGACCCTCGCTGGTTATGACTGTGACTGGATTTTGATAGAGTTGCCCAGGAGCCAGTAGAAAACAAGGCCTTGGTTTTCACCATGTGTGTATTGAACACGAACCCAGTAGCCTCACCATACAAGTAGCTACACATATTATCTGTTCATTATAAACACCCATATTGTCACTGAATACCACCCAAACTAGGAAACTATCTTCGACAATGTCATGCACTTTGTTAAGGTTGCAGTGTATACGGCTTCTATAAACGGGACCTGCTATTTAAGTGAAGCCATGAGGGCGATGTCAAATCTCGCACTGTCTGTTTGATCATGTTTTCTGCGTTGCTAACAAGGAATCTTATACTTTCCAATCTCATGAAGAATACTGTTAAATTGAAAACGGGCTGTAATCTGGCCTTGCTCCCGTGCTCTCCAGTACCAATTAACATAACTTGTTGATGTAAATAACACATACGGTGTTTGTTCTTGTACGCTTGATTGATTGTGAAGCGGAGATTAAGAACTAAATTTAGACATTCTAGTGCTGAAAGGTTAATTACGCAGAAAACTATTTTGCCCCAAACTTAAAATAAAGACGTACTTTATTTTCGTTGTGTAATTTAGTGCAAAAATCCTTGACTGACTACCTTATACGAGTTAGACAATTTATATGTCGCCGTCTTTTCCAGCATTTCCCGTCCAATACTGCTCAGTAAAATATAACATGTTCAAAATGCCAACGTGTCGCTAGGATGTTTGAACATGGGTAATTTATTATGGTCAGGAGCATACTTATGATTTTGAACCTAGATAATCGTGCAAGTTGAGCAAGGCATTTATGAGCTTACTGTGCTGGATATCATATTATAAGCGTTAACGTTCAGAGGCGGAGTTTGGTAAGTTCTTAATATGCATTCTGTCCAGGAAGATAACAATTAAATACATAGTGTTTTCAAGTTGATTTGTTGATGTTCAAGTCAGCTATGTTTGCTTGTGTATCTTTCACAGTTGAAACCAGGCCTCTATCGTTCTGATAATGTTCTTATCTACTATACATTACAGGAGTGGCTGGCTGGGAAGTTACCATAGAAAATATGGTCAGTTAAGGTTTTTGCATTGGAACAAGGTCCCAGTTGCAGAGTTTTTGATTAAGAAATTTGCGGGTATCATGTCGAAGTAGTGCTTTTGTTTTTGCTCAAGTCAGCAAATTATATTCACCACGATGCAGTTTTGCTTTTTGTAATTGACAAACTCATGGTGTGATGGCCTTTGTACAAAGGAAATAGCACAATATCTGCAGCCAGCAACTGATTACAGTACATTCAGCCCTGTAAGCAGTTGTGTCAGTATGATAGCGGAATTTTCACTGGCGGTAATTTGTTTCAAGAGCCGTCACCTGTGTACGGTTAAACCACTTTGGGGGTGCATTCCTAAAAATAATGACCTTGTCATCTAACAATAATTGAAGTGGACTCAAGAAATTTGGAATAATTTCTCCAAGTGGTTTTAAGCTAGGTCTTTTCATCAAGGTAATTCTAGATCTGAAACATATTCCACTGAAAGGCCATTGCATGGGAAAGACGATTTGACGATCTTATCTCAGAAACAGATCTGGGATTCATTTTAGTCAGATTTCCAGATTGGCATATGCCTCTACAGGTCTGAAATTGGAGGAGAGCATCCTAAAGATAATTTTGTAAGGTGTTGCATTTTATCTGATGATGCTGACATATCGTACTGTGGACAATTCTTCAGATTAAAAAAAATATTATAAATCTGTAGTCCCAGTTGTACCGACTCGGAGATATTATGACCTACTTCTCACATGCCACAGTCATGCATACTGCTGTGTAGCTTGATTTGGATTAAGTTTCAAATTTTAGGCATACTAGACTCGGCTCTCATAAAACCAGTTGACCTGACATAGTTATATATTGCCCAGCCAAACTATAGATATGTACGTTCCTTGGAGAGAGGACATACAAACACGTAGATAGAACAGGCATGGCTTGACTGCCACGTGGACTCATGATGTGAGAGCACTAAATTGCGTGAGGGAACGCTACACTGCGTGAGGGGATGGTTTGTTCACCTTATCAGTTTGGGTGTGGCTGATACCGCAAGAGATTCCTTTGAAAATGGAATATTGAAAATGCAGCCATCGATATTTTAAAATGTACTGCATGTAACAGCCTGGAAGTTGGTTTCCAATGTAGCATTTATGTCACAGGTTTACGGAGGTATGGAAGTTTGCCCTAGAGAGAGAAAGCAGACAAATAGTCATACACTATGAGTGCTACTGTATATGAAATCTTTAGCTTAGAACGTACTGTAGTTCCCTAGTCAGATGGTGTATTGGTACTGGTTCACAGAGATGCTCGTGAATCAGTCATAAGTTGTGAACAGCACGTCAGGGGCACTGTCAATGTCAATCATGACTCAGTTTTGTAAACCTGTCAAGATCTCAGTGGGTTGCCCTGCTGGACTTTCTTCATGCATTGGACATATCGTCTGGCACAGTCTTTTATGCCAATTATTTTGTGGCACTCAGCATACTGGATACGTATTAGTGATAAGCGACTAGCAAATGTGCATATTTGTGTGACAGTTGACTTGTATATATATATACATGTATATATGTATGCATTAGTGATAAAGCTGACTTTACTGAGCGTGAATGTGTTTGTGTGATAGCCGACTTATACATGGACATTGGTAGAACGCTGTTCATAATGGTGAAATTGGTAAGTATATTTGGAGTACATATACCCTAAAACAACACAATGCCATATGGCTTGTATCAATGCCAAGCATTGTGAGCCCAGCCTGCCAGTGAGTCTCCTCCAACTGTTACAAGTAACTGCCCTTGGAAATGATCAAGAAAACAAAATATATACACACACAAAGATTTTAAGTACTCTGCGTTTGTTAATAAAATCACCAAAATGGAACCTGTTGGCACCAGAAATGCCATTGCTATTATTGTTAAGTCTAGACAAGTTGTAGAGGGAACACTTCAGTTGGCTGTGGTCATGTATATCAGAAATGACCATCATATGTATCCTCTGATAACTACACCCACACAGCAAGATGGATGAGTCACATAAACTGCATAGATGTGTTTATCAAAAAAGTGTCTGTCCAGGGTTGATTGTACCCCTGTTACAACTGTTAATACTTTTCTGCCACCCGAAATCATGTACAGCACGTACGCAAATCTGAATTTGGAAGCCAACAGCCTTCTATCCAGTATCACTATCAGCCTAAGATTAAAGACTGCCATCTCTGTCCAAAGTTCTGTTGGCAGATGCCAATGTTGTGTACATGATGTCATATCTTAGTAACATACCTATAATCATATTCAGTGCCATGATATGAACATTTTGTGAACTGTTATTAATTTTCAGTAAAGCCCATTATAGAATTTTTCAGCAGGCTTAAATGGACTCGAAAAGAATGACTGGGTGAGACAGGTAGGGCTTTTTATGTTCGATACCAGATAAAATTTTTACTCAGGCATTAACCATCGCGACATTTTACATTTTAAAGGTTATAATCTGACACATGCAGTGCTGATACACAGGTTGAACTGATTTCAATGTTAGTGATACACCAGCAAAATCCTTGTAATAGGCAAAAATCGTGCAGGAAAATTTTGTATTCCCAATACAACTCTGTCGGTGAACACATTCATATTACACTGCATAACCAGGAACAGAGTTTCTACTATCCCACGATGTAAATGTTGAACAAGAAAACAAAAACTTACAGTCTGTCAGATCTTACCCCCCTAAATATAATGGTTGATCCCTTATGTTACCACCCCACCTGAGATGTAATGGTTGATCCCTTGAATGAAATGAAGCAGAGTGTATTAGATATTTTAGGACTCCTACATGCTACTGCATGCTCTCTAACAACAATGCCCACTTCTCCTCTCATGCGAATTACAATAACAATAGTGAGCAACAAGGCAGAACTTTGTTCATATTGTCTTCCCAATAACCAGCAATGTGAGGAATTTATGGCTGTACAGTAGGTGGTGCTAAAAATCAATTGGTACATGCTCAAAAAATAATGGTGGCTGGATCCATTTCCTCTCTGAGGTTGATAAAAGAAAGCTTATTATAAAGGTCTAACCTGATTTGAAAGGCGAAGAGTGGGCTTCGATTTAATCTCCGATCGTGTTGTGTGGATTGCATTTCAAACACATGGGTTTTGTACGGCTTTTGGGGATATCATAAGAATCTGCCTGCAGGCAGCTAAAAAGCTATAATGAAGTAAATGAAGGCCACACCGAGTAGAGTAATCCGGGGTGAAAAATGTACCTGTGACTCACTTAGCGTATAGTGTACCAGTATGTATATTATAATCATTTGGGTGCCATTTGCTACATCTGTGGTATACGCCAGTGTACGCTACATAATTGCAATTTGCATGGAGTCCTGTTCATCCTTTGTTGTGACTATCGCAAAAGTGGCAGACTGCCAATCCTGGCTGTATAGAGTAGAAAAGGAACGTTCCGGGAGTGGGTCTGTCTCAACCCATTAGGGCTTCAGCTTCAGTCAGTGGACCTGTGTTCACAGTCCGTGCTACTGAGACCGCTATTCCATCATAGGAGCCTGCATTGCTTCCTGTTTAGACTGCATTCACACTTATCCACAAGGAGCTTGCATCCATCACTAAATGAATGTGGACATATAAACAGAGCAAAAAGTTCCTCAGTGTCGGTGTAGAACCTCAACTTGCATTTCTTGTGCTGACTGATAATTTCTTGTCCACTCAGAGTCCAGCGTAGTGACTATGATACTGAATTTACAGATGTACCGAGAGAGATTAATTAATAATATTGTGCAGTTGCGAAATTTGACATTTGAGAATACATGTACTTGTGAATATGAGGATTCAGCTACAGCGTATTCAGGAGGCATTGCTAGTGATTGCACAACAAATCCAGTTATGTTTTGTCATAGGAAATAGACAAACCAACAATAGTACAAGATGGACCGGAGATCACATTTCCGTTTAACATAATGTGAGATAATTAGTGATGAGTAAGGGATGATGTCATCTAATTGAAGCTATTTGTTTTATAACAGTGTTTGGTGAGATTTGTACAGACATGTCAAATTGTCCACCATTGTTATAGAACAACTAATGATCAGATGCACAAACACAATGCATATAATGATATATACTTGTACATAAAGTTGCCACATCCACCCTGCCTGACATTATATAATCTTACAAGTTCCTCTTATATAGGTACATTTTCATCCCGTTGATCAACACGTGCAGATTTTTGCCCTAAACTTAAATTCAATGGGTATGTGTAACAGTTAAAAGTCATATGCCATTCTTTACATTTCCCCCAAATGGCTGGTTTCAATACCTTTCAAGTGGTAGCAAAATTGGAAAGTTCAATAAAGTACTGGATAGTCTATTACTTCGTAGTGGAACTACATGTGTATAAATTTGGCTAAAAATCACAGATGCTGACTGTACAGCTATTTCTGTAGCTAAAAATCTCTATCCGTATTAGGAGAGATGAAGCCTTTGTGGCTAGGAAAATGCAAAAACTGCAGCACATACACGCTACAAGAGGGGTTAGAAATACTAAGATTTGTCTGGTGTAGCAGCAGAATAATAGCAGAGAATCATGTGTGTTTGGTATTACAGTATATGAACAAACAAATGGCGCCAGACTGACTTGAACTGATCAAGTGTAATCTCGTCCAAAATGCCTACTGTAAACAGTGGATTATGGGTAATCTGTCCAATGTTTCACCCTGACATTTGGGTTTGAGGTTCTCTGTACGTGAGTGTGTAGGTGTGTTTGCATGTGGTTTTGTACAAAATTCAACAGATGTGTCTTTGTCTGATTCGTGGAAGTGTTTTTGCTCAAAATGTTTATAGTATGTAGTGAGTGGACACACTGAGGTGAGGTGTTACTCTCAATAGGCCCCGCGACAGCTTTCGAGTGGCATCGGAATTTTTCCGATTTCCTCTTGTAATAATCATCCAGAGGAAATGTTCCTTGACACTACTTGATTGGAAACATGCAGGCTCAGGATTGAAATCCATGGAGAACACTGGACTATCCTACTTCATTGATCTTAGGGAAGTTGCAAAGCTGTAAATAAAAGGCCTGTTCATATAAATGTGAAAACGGTTATCAATGATGGACACAAAATACAGTATTTAATCCTTTAACAAGAAATTTTGTAGATTAATTTCCACCTGATCATTGTTATCCCATTCCCTGCCACACAGCATCATTTCCCCATCAGCCAACTCAGTGAAAAGTGGCATTGAGCCAAAACCATATGTATTTCCATCCATTTGGCTTGGTCTGTTCCAACAGCTTTAGCCCAGAAAAATCATGTTTACAGGATCTGTGATTTCAGGGGCCTTCGAATGTTCAATTAGTCCCACGGACACCGTCGGGGGGGGGGGGGGGGGGGGACTTATAGGTTGGTCATGTCCGTGCGTGCGTGCGTGCGTGCGTGCGTCCGTCGTCGTCCGTTCACACAGATATCTCAGAGATGCAAGAAGCGATTTCATTCAAACTTGGTACAAGGATTACTTCATATGTCATACAGATGCACGTCGATTTGTTTTGGGATACGATCCAATATGGCTGCCAGGCGGCCATTTTATTACGATTTTTTCATGTACAGAGTCATAACTCAGACATGTTTCAACCAATTTTTTTCAAAGTGGTACAAGGACATTGACCAATGTCATAGATATGCACGTCAATTTTTTTTGTGATACGATCCAATATGGCTGCCAGGCGGCCATTTTATTATGATTTTTTCATGTACAGAGCCACAACTCAGACATGTTTCAACCGATTTTATTCAACATTGCTACAAGGACATTGACCAATTTCATAGATATGCACGTCGATTTGTTTTGTGATACAATCCAATATGGCCGCTAGGCGGCCATTTTTACAATTTTTTCATATACAGAGGCATAACTCAGGCATATCTCAACCGATTTTATTCAAAGTTGGTACAAGGACATTGACCAATGTCATAGATATGCACGTCAATTTGTTTGTGATACGATCCAATATGGCTGCTGTGTGGTCATTTTGTTACGATTTTTTCATATACAGAGGCATAACTCAGGCATATCTCAACTGATTTTATTCAAAGTTGGTACAAGGACATTGACCTATGTCATACATATGTACACGATTTTTTATGTGATACGATCCAATATGGTTGTAGGCAGCCATTTTATTACGATGTTTTCATGTACAGAGCCATAACTCAGACATATTTCCAAAGTATCATTCAAAGTTGACATTGACCTATTTCATACATATGCTCGTCAATTTGTTTCACGTCATGTAGCAGTAACATGTCAATTATGAAGTTTCGTAAGTAGGCTGATATGTCAAGAAATATGTACTGCATCAAATTCATGAAACTTTATACAGATGTTAACCGATGTTAAGCTCACATTGCTTTAACATTGAAAAAGACATTTATCAGTGTCATTTTAATTAATTTGTAATTGCATAAGTAATGAACTTTCCTAATTAGGGTGATATAGCCACAAATTAATACAACGTCAAATGTGATGAAACTTGATACAGATGTTGATCTCATAGTGTTGTAAATACTGCATCAAACTTTATGAAATATGGTACCAGTGATAATCTGTTAAGTGTTAGAATTGTATGCAAAAATGTTTTGCAACATCCTGTTGATTAATTCCTAGTTGACTCATTTTATGAACTTTACGATGGTGGCCTACATTGGTTTTATGTTTTCATCACCATGGAACTCATTCTTGGCCATTGAGCGCCATCTGTATCAAAGTATTTTTATCACAGACCTAATTAATGAAGAGGACTCTATCCTCTCTGAGGACATGTAATCAAAGTACCCATTATTAACAAGTGGGGACTGTGTCATCAACGATGACTTGTTTTTTGATAAAATGCACCAAAGGGACATATTGTGCTTCACTAGTTTAACGAACTTGACCTTGTGGTGAAAAACCAACTTGGCAGGAAAGGGGTAAATCAATTTTCAAGGCATTTTCAGCGCTGAAAGAAGTCTTTGAGTTGAATGTTCACCAGATGATACACAAAACTATTTCAAAGTCAATTTGGAAGTGTATCTTGGGATGTTTATTACCAGGCTCAAAAAAGATCACAAATTCTGTATGATGTGAGACAGTCAACAGATAGGTCTTGCCATCTCTCACTATTTTGCTTTTTGTGTTGTACAGAAAAAATAGATATTTTCGTGGCGGTGCAAATTCCGTGGAATATTCTGACATGATTGGTCCTCCAGTTTGACTTGCCAGTCTGTGGTTTGCGTACCGCGGATGTTGAACTGTGGACTGGACTGCATCAGTTTCCAGAACAAACAGAACAAAGAGATCACGGAAGATTGCCGGTGTTAGGTGTAGAATGTATCCAGTTTGGATCGCACAAAAGAGGCATTTAAGCAGTGACTGCACAAACAAATTTCCTACACATTGAGAAATTCCGCAAAATCATTCAATACGGCCTATGTCAATTGGCAGCATTGTTCAAAAGTTGTGCATAAACAGTGTTTTGTTACTGGGAAAAGAGATGAAATTAGAATTCCGCTGTCATTTCGGTTATCGGCTTGATTTGTTTCTGATATGAACTTGAAATGCTCAGGTCATTCCCGTCTGAATTGC
The DNA here is from genome assembly GCF_041260155.1 of Ptychodera flava. NCBI lineage: Eukaryota > Metazoa > Hemichordata > Enteropneusta > Ptychoderidae > Ptychodera > Ptychodera flava. The sequence goes on from NC_091931.1 coordinate 21,651,505, forward strand.
ATTTGATCTTCTTTCGGTAGATATTTAGCACGATAGTCAAAATTTAGTGTTTCAAGAATTCAACTCTTGCTAGTTCATAATGACTGTTTTGACCATTTAAAAAAACCAGGTCTGATGCACTTGAACTGTTTAAGCCTCAAAAATGTCTCGGATATCTAGCTCCCGTAGTGTTTTCAGGTCCGAATCCTGAATAACTCAAAGTAGTAGATAGTTTGAATGACCTGAAGTTGCCAGAAGGCTCAATATATGTGCAGTAGCAAGTGATATTGTTCTAGTAGTACAAATGGGCTAATTGAACCATTTGAATTATTAAGAGGAAGTTGGCCCTTGATTTCACTGAGTGGTATAATTCTACAGGACCAATATCATCTGTGTCATTTAGAGCGTGAACACATCTCAGACCAGCCACCTTTACTTCCCAGGTCAGGAATCTCTTGCATAGCCCACGTTTCGAGGTCGAAACTACAGACTGTTGTGGCATCAAATTTAGAGCCCGATACAAAAATCATCTGCAATACTTTGATTGTAATCATTGTAAGTTTGTTTGAAATTTACTACTTACTCAGAGTCCAATGTATTATCATTTTACAATTTCAATATTAGTGTGCTAAGCGAGTTTGAAATTCACATGGCTGAGTACTACGTGTCTTTGCCTCCTAATATTCCAAACCAGCCATTCAGATATTACATTTATCAGAATATCAGGAATACTTGTACTTTGTCATTGTACTTTGTCAGAAGATGGGCATAAAAAGTGTTTTTTATCCTTTGTTGAAATTTAAAATCCAAACAGCTCCATAACACCCATGGGAAGGTGGCAACATGAACTACCATTACCTGAATGGGTGTCAGGTTCACCCTATATATAGACCCAGCAAATCAAAACAACTCCAAACCTTTTTAAAATCAGACCAGCCTTTCAAAACTGTAATACTGTCTACCAGAACTGAGATGTGTATTCATCAAGTGAAAGTTGCACCAAGGTGTAATCACCGCTTGATCTTTGACAAGAGGGTTCCCCTTCCGGTATTAAAAAGGAAAGAATCGCGAAAGTACAACTTCTAGTGGAATCTCTCTGTCGCTCATTAGAGTCTGAGTGTGTGAGCTCTCAATGCCTTTATTGAAGTCATTTGACCATGGCAAAAAGTCAAAAGTGCTTTTAAACAATGCATTCCAGGTAGCTAATTTCTTGAAAATTGTCCAAGTTGCATGCAACGGACTGGTAATGTGCATTGACAGTGAGAGATTTCAAGTTTGAGAATTTGATGAGCTGGTAGGTTAAACCTCGATGACCCTGTTGCACTGTACATTTTATAGGGGATGCGGGTAGTGATGGCTTTAACCTGTGTCAGGAATTTTGTCATTGTCAAAGTAGACTTTTTTGAAAGGTATTGGATTCTGTATTTGCAGAGTTGAAAATGCAAGCTCCCTGTCCATTCATGTCTCAGAGTGCAAATTTCCCTGCCCTGTATATTAGGGAAAGTACTTCTCAATGAATGAGAGAGTCTTTTCACAAGTCATCTGTGTACCTTGCGAGCAGTCTCCAAGTACAACCGCCGATGCAGGTTTCCAATGGTTGAAGTCTTTGGGCACATAGCACCTTGCGTTTCAGGCATTGTCCTACCAACAAACAGCAGTGACATCTGTAAAGCCCCAGGAATCCCAGGTATGCCTTTCTCCTTTGTACTTGTGGACATCGGACACCTCCACACCATTCCCTTGCTAAGTTGATACTCAAACAACCGTCTGAGAGTGTTGATAGGCCCGGCCTGTTGTTGTTTTCTTTTACCTCTAGTTTGCATACGGCTCATGTTTCAGGCCCGAGGAATAAAGCCTTTAAACTGGTCTGGTGTGTGTAAGTCCTGTTCCACCTTGAGAAAGTGTAGGTCTGTTGGGCCACTCCTTGAATCTGAACAAATTAGAAGAAAAAATCGAGGCTGTTAGGAAATAATTGTCTCTGGCAAATATCATTTAAGCAGTGTCATCGGAAGTGAGAACTGGCACTGATGCGTTAGAGGGAAAGATTGTGTGCAATACCGCCAGTTCAAGTTCCATTATTCTGGGTAAGTGACGGCACCCTTAGAAATCATGTTCATGTCCTTGTCTTGTCTCAGATGTTGTCACTTTGCTAATCAGGCGTCTGCACGGTGCATTCCTGTGAGACTAAGACCCATCACTAACGTTAGGATCTGGGGGAAATGAGATTTGCAAATTACAGAAAAGTACAAAAACCTGAACATTGGCAATTACGTACAAATACCACACACCAGTCCGTGATGTGATCAGAGCAGAAGGCGCCTGCTGTAAACAGGACCACCACGATATCGGTAATGTTTGTGGCACTTTGAAATTCTTTTAGAACAAGAAGCATCACTTTCGTCTAAATAGGAAAGTCTTGAAGCCCTAAAGGTAGGCCATCGCAGATTGGTTCCTCAGTTTTCTATTATTGGTCCGATTGGACTACAAGCTAAGGCTTAATTTTACTTTGTCCGTTTTAATGTGCTCATGTACAATCAAGCACAATTTTTTGATTGAAGAGTTTTACAGAACCATGTACCTGTTGATCCTCGAGTTGAACCTACCTATTGCACTCCCCGAATTCTTTCGTTTTTGTTATGTTTCAAGAACATTTCTTGAAATTGTTTACTGAGTTGAATTTTATTATAAGAATATATATACTGCTTGAAAGTCTTTTTATTTTCAATCCTGTGTTTGAGTTTTACAGTCAGAGCAGGGTTGCAGTGACACTGGTTTTCCTTTGAAAATGACATGGGAAAACAGATATGATAAGAAAATTAAATTTAATTTGTTAATTTGTGTAAAGATAATGATACAATGTTTAGGCGAACATCAAAACAGGCAGAACTGTGATTGGTTATTGCAGTTTGTCATCAGAGGTAGTACAACCGCAATTGAATGTCCACACTTGTAGACTTGCCACAACAATACACACCTGTATGTGACAATGCCGTGGAACACCAGTAGCTCAACTCTTGATTATTTCTCTGTAAATGTAAAGCATCCGACTGAAAAAGCAGTACGAATAAGTGTTCTGAAGTGTACATTGTATGTAGGTTTGAACGTTCCGTGTTTGATCAACAACCATGGAGAAGTGGAAACGAACCTCATAAAAAAAGCTTAAATTACTGAAGAAAATATGATAGCCTACACGGACCCATAGTAGGTTGTACTTGTCAAGGCCCTTTGTTGCTTGAATGTTGCATTGTGGGAAATCTTAGGTAGTTTAATATTCATGTACTAGATAACACTTCTATATATACATTGAAAATTGATATGGTTATATACACAAAATTGTGGGTATTGAATATTCTATTAGTTTTGAAACTGGAGGCAACTATCAAAGCAGCTTGTCTCTGCTGGTGGGTTTCTGGGTCAGTGAAAAGATATAACATTTTTTTCCGTATTCTACAGAACCACACGTAGACATTCCGCCAGAGGGCAGATTAAAAAACCACGGGTCATCATACTTATGGTTCTTTGCATCAGTTCAGTGCTCACAGTCAATTGATTTACACAAAAAAAAGTCATGTCCATACATATTCAATCAGCTTAGCTGTAAGTTGTGTTGCATGGATTGTTTTGAGATACTTTGCAGCTTACCAATACACAAAGCTTAATCTGTGGCTTTGCTGAAAATGATACCATTTCGGCAGCGCGTCCTCGCGAAATGCTCGGAAAATTAGGGGTGATCACTGATGAAGTGCGCCAATAACAAAGTACTGGTGTACTTTGTGCAGTGCTGTAGACTAGATTTGTTCTGACGTCGCTGCAGTCTGTTGAATTCCGTCCTTGGTGGGACATTCTATTTATCTGTGAGATCATCGAAGGCCAGACATTTTAACCTTGGCGTTGCCTAATGCCGGACATTATCATTTATTGACATGAAAAGGAACAATTTTAAAGAACCTTAACTTTTAATTAATTTAAGTGTTCCAAAAAAGGTGGGATGGTAAACGTTTGCCTAGTCCAATTTTCTTCACATACTTAAGCATCCTTGAATTTGATTTCAATGGCCCTACTGGCATGCCTTTTTTTCAATGTCCATTTCAATGCACCAGCCAGTCTTTGAAAGTTTGAAGCTGTAATTTCTCCATATGGAATACAATCAATGTCAGCTAGGTAACCAAGTACATGTAGCGGAGTGCTACTCTACATGTTGCTTGGAATCAAGAATCGTGGGAATCACGTATTGGTGTTGGTGTTGTGTCCAAACTTCATAAATTAGTGTCAACAGCCCTAATGGAATGAAAATATTTTGACAAGCGGCTGTATTATCGTTATCTGCAAATGTGAAAATATTGTATTGAGTCCTGCCAAGCCAGCAGCACTTTTCGAGTGGTGGTGTTTTTTGTGTTAAAATAAAGCTGGATGGGAAGAGGCAGTCTGAAAGTTGTGATTTCAGGGCAATTTCACATGACCTTTAATGAGAATATTGGGTGTGTTAGCTGAGAACAAAGTTTCTATTTGTTCTTGGCGTTCTCGGCGTGAAGAGGAAAGAGTGTGTTATCGGTATTCCACTGTCGATACCTATGCTAGGAACTGCACCACAGTTCTACAATAATACATTAAATGTGTCCCATTATAGTATAAATTTGTGATATTCTGAACTTTTTACATTGGAATAATGCCGTCAACAGGTTTTGGTTGGCAATGATTCTGATCAGAATTTTGAGTCCCGGCCATCTCCCCTATCACATCTACAGCCGCTCTCTCAGATCCAACATTCAACATCCCCATTTGCTGCCTCCCTTCTACAAGTGATACGGGTAGTCAGTATACACAAAGTGGCAAATTTCTGGAAAGTCTGACAGCCCATTTAGAGTTTGTTTTGTATTCACTCACCCAGGGGTATCAGCAAGTGCCGGGATGTGTATTGTGTCCATCTCCCAAACAGGTTAAAAGGGGAGTATACCAAGCAATTTTTCAAAATAAGCAGAGCTTGGCTAATGACTTCAGTGTATTCCACGGTAGCTACTGACAGGCCCGGGCCCCTTTTTGTCAAGTAGGGATGTCTCCGTGTCTGTCTTTTGTAATGCCAAGTCATCAGTATCAATGCCCATGTTTCATCACCTTCTGCCTGAACAGCTTGTGCCGCTATGGTCAAGTAGCCAGAGTAAGTCAACACAAGCCAAGGAGAGCATTTTGTACATAGCTAGCAACCACTATCACTGATTGGTACCTTTGCATTTCAAGGGTATATAGGTTTTGGACACGCAGTTATTTGTACCCTGGAAACGTCATTTGTAGGGTCAGTTAGTCACATAGGAATTTTTGCTTGGTCAGAATTCAGAAGTTGTACAGGCTTCACAAAACAATTTATGTGATACCGACTGCTCTAAGTGGTCAAAAATTGGGTCCTAATAGACTCAATCAAGTATACCGAAGCTGTCAATCGGTGATTGGAATCTTTGTTAAAAGGCTGTTCAGTGACCGATAAGCTAGGAAAGATTGACAAAAAATAGATGATAATTTGAACGCCTAATGGCATTAGAGACTTCGGTATCTGTAAAGGTAATGTATTAAAGGTGACCCAAATGCTTTACATTCTGCTCAAGAAATGAGTAACAACAGTGAGAAAAATGAATTTCTGCTGTGAGCATTAATCAAGAAGTGGTTAAACAAGTTAGTTGGCCTCATTTTATCCAAAATTGCGACATCTCCAATCTTGCCCCCCCCCCCCCCAAAAAAAACAAACCAAACTGCTCAAGACCTTGTTCAACAATCTATAATATTGGTCATGTACATATTAACCATTTCAGTGCCTGCATTCATAACATGGCCTGTTGGTGTTGTACAAACTGTCTATCACTACCCCTCTGCTCCCCTCACCCTGAACACACACACGCACATACACATACTGAGCAAATGTTGCATTCTGCTATTATAGTGTATGTATGCAACCTTATTGCCAGTTACCTGGGTACTCCACAGTAGTGTTTGACTTCTCACTGGTCATCCAACTGAATTCAGATTCAGCTCATGCTTTCACAATACAACAATTGTGTGACTTTCCTTTTCTACTCTCTTTACTTGCTTTCTTTCTTTCTCGCTCTTTCTTTTTTTGATGGTGGTGAGCAATAAATTGACCTGTGAAGTGCATTTGATGACTGGGTACTGGATTTCTAAGACGTATTGTCAAAACACCATTGTGTGCTGGTCTCTAACACATCTTGCTCTTAACAATACAACTGTTAAATGGGGTCATCAGCGTGTATCTCAGAACATTTTCCCCCTGGTTTCTGTACCGCTGTAACCATGGCAACTTGTGAAATAGGGAGATGGCACATCGATTGAATCTGGCATTGTTGTGAATTACTTAATTCTTACCCTGAGTAACCACCAGTGTTTTCATGATAAAGTCAAATATTGCTTCGTGTGAAAGGTGCCCTCTGGGAAATTTATGAACTGTTCTGTCTGGAGAGGTTGTCTCCTGTTATACAGCTCAAATGTGTTGTGATAATGAGTGTACAATGTAGCTTGCCGTGAATTGTTCTTTTTCGCTGATAAGTCAATTTTTGGAGCTAAGCGAACTTCAGATCAACGTTGAGCATAATTATATAAGAATGATAAACAAATGTATGGAAGTTTGGTTGCATAGTATTGTGTACTAGTATTATCGTGGTGATTTCACTGCCAGATCAGACCTAACTAGGCATCTCTCTCTCAAGCAGGATATCATTGAATAATAGTTGAGAGAGTCTGTGCAGTCTACAAAATGCATCGACCTCTGCCATTTTCACTGAAAAGGGCAATTTTTGTGTGTGCCAGAAAAAACAACAGGTGCTCATCACTATGACTGGCCAAACAAAAATAATTACCAAATCATGTGCCAGGCAGGAAAATAATGAGACCTTAGATAAACTTCCACCACCAGATCCTGGTATTGTCTGTACTGATAGCATGATAATGAGAGAGTCACTAACAACAGGATGTTACTGATTGTCACAGTGTCCTAAAGACAGGTAGAGGAAACTGACATGTAACAGATACAGTCAATTTCAAGTACATGTCGTTGATGTTGCTGATAGGCTCAAAAACAGAAATTGTAATTGTGCATTGGCTGCGGAGTTATTATAACGAGACCAGGAACAGTGGTTACTCTGTGTACTGTGTGGATTTTGGTAACTTTTATTATAGAGCTGAAATGTTTGAAGTTTGAACACTGGTCCGATAAATGCTATATGGAGCCAATACAGTTATCAGTCATCATGCATGAGCTCTGCAACATTTTTAACAAGCAGATATGCATTTTGCCAAGCTGTACCTTTTTATGATTTTTTCGCTATTTTTATCTTATATGTCAATTGTAAGTTCATGTTCTACTCCCTAAAACTTGTTCAAACAACAACTATGTAGCTTGTCAACATTGCATCTATTCAATGTTGGATGCCCTGTTATTGTACACATTTGAAGTCTAGTCCGGACCAGAATTCACATGTTGACAATAACTATACACTTCACACATTAAAAGGCTGCGTTTACAAGCTGAATACTCTGTATTTCAACAACATGTTTGTAGGAGTAGAACTTTACATTGAAAACAAAAATGGTGAAAAGATATCACCAAAAGTTTAATACAGCTCTTGGAAATTGTGCCGAGAGTATGTCAGGAAAACGCAAAGGCATTCTGCTTGGTTTTGTGGTGCGCTTTGTGTTCTTGCAGCTTTAGTGGGCTCATGGAATTTAGATCACTTGGACTTCCCTCCGCCCACTGGTAACGTCCATTGTCATGTGGCTTTAGTTCAAAGGTCAAGTTCACAGTTCATTGCACTTGCAGAAGCTGCTGTGCTTCTGAGATAAGAATTGTCTAGGTAAATTGTTTTATCCCACCAGATAGAGATAGTCATAAAATGTGAAAATGGAATGTCTGTGAATTTTGCTTGTGAAGCTGATAAATTGTTTATATTACAAAGTGTTGTATAGATACTATATCAATGCTAGTGACGTCAAAGAACACAGTGTTCTATCCATAACTATGCATACTATTGAACATGGCAGACATATTACAGACCTATATAAACAGAGTGGTTATACCAGACCTATATAAACAGAGTGGTTATACAAAAAGTATCCCTTTCTTTGTTTCTGAGCCATTTCGACAAGTAAATTACCTGTGACCAGAAAAACAAAGATTTGTTTTTTCCTTTCCTTTGTGAGATTAGAAGACTGCCGAACTGTGAGGATGTTCAGAAAGCGTGGATAATGTACATTGAAACTGTAGCTTTAATAACAGCTGATGACAATTTCACTTCCATAATAATATATGAATGAATATGGCCCACCGCTATTGTCTCTATATTCATAGAGTTTCTTTCTGTGTTTACCGAAAGTAAGTCGAATTTACATTGAACTTAATCGAGCATAAATTTCCTGTGTTGTGCATTTTGTGTGCGTTTGTCAAGTTTGCTCCAAAAGGTCACTGTGCCAGAGTTCTTCATGCTGATTGAGGCCCCAGCCCAGGCCCAGCCCTTTGTACATCTAGGAATTTCCTTCAAGAACTGTGTTTTGCCGTATAGCATAGGTGTTGTCACTGGTAGCAGTTTTCCATAGTCAATCAGATGGTGGTGTGAAAACAGGTCGTGGCAGATATTGAGCTTTTCCAACGTTCAATGGATATACCACACACAAATTGTTTTAGTATAATTTTACAAACATGTACACAGAGAGCATCATTATAGAGTCTGGCTGTCTGTGATTAGGCCCAAAGTACGCTAGGTCAGGCACTCGGCTGTATATTCTTTTCCCGTCATCCCTGTCAGCTTCAACGTCATTCACGTTTCAGCGTTTATTTGCAGTGTATGACACCACTGTCTACGTGATATCCATTGACGTCATATCAAAACATCAACAGAAAACATCCTTGCATGTACTCATCCTAGGAACCAAGAAATTGCACGTAACCTTTTAGTAGATTAGTCCACTACACATCTCAATGCTTTCAAAATGAGATAAGATTGAGTAAAACTGCCACCCGTTTTTAAGCCTGCACAAGTTCTCCACAAGGGGATTTTGAGGGGTGGCCAACCCCCTGCTTCTGAAGCAATTTATTCATATGTTAATAACAATACAAAAGAATACAAAAAAATTTTCACAACAATAGAATATGGTAATTGTCCATCGGTATATAAATTGCCTGCCGTACTGTTTTTCACGGCCATGGAGAACATTGATAAATTCATAATCATGCAAATTCCTTTCCAGAACTGGCTTTTTGCACTACTTCCTGACTCTTGACACTTGCCTCACTCATCAGTGTACTTTGTAGTTTAGAGGGTGTCATTGATATCTCTCTTTGATTGAATAACCTTTGTATGAAATAACACTTGTGCATAAGATAATATCAGAGGTATAAAGATAATAGATAGATAGATTTATTTCAGTACTACCGGCCTCGCCAAAAAGTACAAAAACAAGAGCAGTACATAAGATACGGATCGCTAGCAATTGACAAAGTAGTTTTACAGTCCATATGATAAGCAAACAGGTTTACAAGTTGAATCTTTGATTATTTAAAACATCATCACGAAGCTGAGTGGCAGAAAAAATGTAGTTTCCTAGTTTTCTTAAAGTTGTGGTATTTATGGAAGGTTATCTTGGCCTTGGCCTTTACCCTATCTTCTATCCGACAACGGACGTATGTCGTCGCGAACGCTATCGTAGACGTATGTAACACCGTCTATTTTCAATTTATCGTACGATAAAAATGCCCTTTTTCCTTGTGCTCTTGCTGATGCTAGATGGTGACCAAGTTTTCTTCTTTTATCTCTAACTCTTTTAGCTGCCTCGTATACCTGCTTTCGTTGTTGATAGCGGGCGAATTTCGCTATTATTGGTTGTGGCCGAACTCGAGAACTTGAAAGCCGATGGACTCTGTCGAACTCGATATTGTCACCATTTATGCCTAATTTGTCCCGTTATGATGATTTCACCTTTGACTCGGACTGATCCCACGTTTCATCATCGTCCTGAATAATGCCTTTGAATAATAAATTATCCCGTTTCATTTGGCCTCTAAGGGAATCTAGATCGTTTGTCAAATCGTTGACTTGGTCGTTCAGATTCTTGTTTTCTTCGGTCAATCGCGCTGTTTCTTCTCGAGCTTCGAGAAGCTCCTGTTTTACGTCTTGGATGTCTTCACCAGACCTGTCAATCTTTTTGTTCAATTCATTGGCCATTCTATCCATTTTCCTACCCAGGTCAAGTTTCATGTTACGTAACTCCTGCATAACATCTCCGAGTTCAACACTTTCGTTGTTTGCAGCAGGATTTGATGAAAAAAGCGTAGTTTGCCTTGTACGTCGTTTCTCGGAGGATTGTTGGCTACTTTGGTTAGGACCAGGGTTACTTTCAATATCTCCAGACAACAGCAACAAAGATATCAACGCAAGACGAATAGCCAAACAAACGGTATTACCATTGACATCAAAATGGCCGCGAACACCTGTACCACTCGGTGGATGCTCGAACGTACCAATTCTCATTCTCCACTGTTCTATAGAGACTCCCATTTCCAGAACTGAACTTCCAGGCTGACCAGTAACACTTTAGCTATTCAACAGTATGATACACTATGACCAAACGTCCGTCTATCATGAAAAAACACCAAGAAATCGGGACACGAAATTGCAGCCAGGTTCAATTCGAACGCCCTCTAGCGACCTTCGTATAAAGATAATATCAGAGGCAGTAACCGTACTGTTAAAAAATGCAGATACGCAGAGTCCGTACCATTGATGTACTTAACCTCAGCTTTAACAGTCAAGTTACAGGCTTGACCCAGAAATCAAATCTTTTGCAGGTTGAAAATTCCTGTAACATCATCATCCTTCTGTTCAACATGGTTAGCATATCAATATCATGTAGCCATTTGATGCGAAAGATATGGCTTCACTGTTCCTCCAGGTTGGGGGACATGTGTAACGAAACTAGCCAAACAGACTAATTGTTCTCTCACATGAAAAGATATGGTTTATTTTTGTCTTGACCTCGCTGCCAGATGATACTTCGAAAAGAAAACAAATGAGATGTAGGTGTTGAGAGTATTGAATCAATGAGAACATCTTGAAGCCAAACCAGTGTCCTTCAGAGAGAGCGCCACCTATGGTCAGTTTCAGAAAAGCATTTGTCTGTTGGATTGAGCGGAAAGAAGGGGTACAACTTCATTTTGCCCATCGTTTCATCTTTTAACATGTCTTTACGATGGTCAAGCAATCTCTCATCATGGATTTTCCATTCTATCACGCCAATTTATACTGATGCAGAATTTTTTTCAGTGTAAATATCATAATGACAAAGGCATTTACAGTATGTCATCTTAATTGTAAATTGCCGTATTTAAATGTCACATACTGTCAAATGAATATGGGCCATATCTCAAGAGTGATCTGACGTGATTAGGTGTGACATTTCATTAAAAGGTTAACATACACCAGAGCCTTTGCATCGTTGGACCCCTGCACCCCATCTTTCTCAGAATCTTGTGTCAAAGCTGTCAACTGTTTGCACGCCTAGATCTACTGAACTGGTTCACCTCGAGATTGAGACTGCTCCATTGTTTCAATTCAAGCAAGATTTGTTGACTTTATGTACATAGAAATGGGGTGACACTGTTAGTGGAACAATTGTCATAACTATTGATGATATTTCCATTTTATAGCTTTTGTTCTGTAAAATGCGTTTTTCTCCTTTCCGTCCTCTGTAAAGCACATTGAAACACAGAGGGTAAACTGTGCCAACACGTTGCTCGCAAGATGCAATTCTACTTTCAGTGTGTGCAAATTCTAGTCCAATCTGGTAGACCAAATACTCATAAGTCCACACTGACTTTGACAATCACACGCACATACAAACCTTGTTGACAAAGTGTATGCAAGGCATTTCAGCACCAGGAGAAGAAACCGAATCATACAAAGATACAGTAGAAGATGCATTGGAACATTACAGCTAATGGAGAAATCTACCAGTATATACATACATGTATATTGGGTCATTTAACTCACTGAAGCCATTTCCTGTCCCATATCCCACACTCTTGGCAACCAGCTGGAACCTCTGCAGATCTTGACTCCCTGTGGGGGTCATCACCTTTAGGTCACAGACCGTGTGGTTCCTGATTCTCGACCAGTAATGTTGCCACCCCCACCCCCTTCCACTTATCTAAGGGTTAATTGTCACCAGCAGTCACAAAGCAATATGTTGTTATTTGAAAAGGTTTGATAGGCCGTCGATAAATCAGATTTCATGCTAAGCATGTTGATACTTAGACCAGTTTTGAATTCAAGGCCCTATCTCTGGGATGAAGTAGAAAGTGAATTTTTGTGAAATAATTCAGTTCTGTCGTTTAATTTAAGTAGTCAGCTCTGGTTCTGTGCAGCGGGATCTACCACTGTGGCCCAATTCAAGGATAGGGTCACATTTAAAAAGACGAGTCCAGTCAAGAAAAAAAGTGAGACTGGTAGTAGCCTATGGAATGTATACCTTCATGAAATCAACCTTTTTGCAGTAGCGTTCAATATTATTCAGGCAGATGGCATGTTGGTGGTAGCTTGACCATTGAAGTGTTTCAGCCATACTTGCATGGTAGTCCCAGATAGTATGATGAGGGGGCTACTGTTGAGTGTGAGTAGGGGGTTACTGTTGAGTGTGACGAGGGGGCTACTGCTAGCACCTCTTTGTCTACAGCCTGATTAAGCGAAGGTGATGTCACAACTCGTCATTCAATTGACAAAGCAGAAACTTATGACAATAATAGCAATCAGTATTTGCCCTCTTCAAATTGCCAATTGGCCCCTGGCCTGCTTTCTTTTCCCCTTTATGTCAGCCATGAAAGCCCATCATGTTGGATTTAGGCAGCTTAGCCCATCAATCACAGCCACTCTGCTATTTTAGTACAATGAAGTTGCAATGAATTGCATCAAATGTTCAATGGCGTTCCCTCCAGGCATGTGACAATAACTAGGTCATGATTTTGTTTATCATCAAAAAAATAAAAAAAAACCCAGATTTTTGCAACCTACCCCCTTCACGGTTAATCTCCAAACAGATCGCTTTGAAAACAAGCACTTATTGTCGTTTAATCTCTTAACAGATCTTCCCACTTTTCTGTGACTCATTTCCTTCACTTTTGACAAGAAAACAGAGTTTAGGCCTCAGTGTTTATGTCAGAGAATCTGCGCATATAAAACAGAAGACAGATCTAGAGAGGGAGGGAGATGCAACTAAGTACCAAGTCTGATATCCTGTCAGTCAGTCAGTCAGGATTAACAAGGTCATTTCCAAAATTGCCGGTGGCAGAGGTTTTTTCTGTTTTCATTTTGTTTCAGATGATGTTGTTTGCCTAGAAGGGCCGTCTTTATATCTGACTTTGTGCTACTGTAAGTGAACATAGCGGTAGATCCAAGGTATTGGGAGTGTGATAACAAATGTCATGAAGATGTATGTGTGCATTTGTGTACATGTGTGCCCTGCATGTGCATGTACTGTTGGCCCACTGAGAAAACTATGATATCTGTTTTTGCCCATATTCATCAAAAGGTAGTGGCTTGCCCAGGGTAGAAGGCACAGGGACTCAAAGTTGACATTGATGTGTATGCATGCGCACTACGCATACATGCCTGTGTTGGTGTGTGGTGTTTGTGATACTTATCAAGTCCTGACAGAGTCACCGGACCATGGCTGGCATCTCCAGGATCACCTCATTTGAAGAGGCTTTTCTTTCTTTTCCTCTGTGTCTCCCCCCTTTTGTGGCATTCAACGTGGGGGTGAGATCCATCACCATTGCACCGTGAAAAGGCACTTTGCCTCTTGGCAATGAAAAGAAGTCTTATTACTTTGCAGTGGCCATGGAGTAGATAGCTGTGTTGTGTTAGTGGAAAAAAGCAGTCAACAGATTTCACTTCTGGGAAGTTTGTTCTCTCATCAGGACATGGTTATATAGTCACAGGTGCTTCATGTCAGTTTCCGATGACGAACATATCAGACTTTGCTAGAGCTGCAAAAATTTCATACCCTCTCCCCTTGTGTATATTGATATGGTGATGTATTTTTAAAAGGCAAACTTTGTGTGTGTGTGTGTGTCTGTCTGTCTGTCTGTCTATGTGCAATGGCTGCTTGAAGATACAATAGATATTGTCAAAGCTGAATAGCTTCTTTCAATCTGCAGCTTCCACAGACAGGCCTCGGAAGTTTTAATCACAGGGTGTCATAAGATTTGAAAGCTTGGATTGAGCTTTGTGCATGATTCAATGGCTGTATAACCGGATAATAGGTCCGGGGTCTTTTCACGTGACGTTGCTTGCCTTTCATAGCAATTATCTGACAATTACACCCCGATTTATTTTGCCTGGTCTTTCAGACGCTTTAATAATTAATAGAATTGCTCCAATTAAGCCTCCAATGGTGCGTCCGAGGCTCGATTTCCATCCTGTGCCGTTGATGTGGGTCACTATATGGCACTGACATAGACACCACTCTTAGAAAAGTACAGTAGTTGCACAAAACTGAATTCTGCACCGTCTTTGTGTGTGGTGCAGTGCTCTCGGGACTTGGACAGTTACTTGTTAATTTAAGCAGTGTTTCTGTGGGAGGGTATTGTCCGCCATATCTGAAAGGGAGAGAAAAAAAGAGAGGCAACAAAGGATAAGATTTGCTGACAATCCTGTCCCCTGGGTATGCGGTATTGTATAGCTTTATGCCAGTGCAGTGAGACAAATTCATGTCTAGAGGCCATAGCGTGAGTGAGGTAGCCAGATCATGAAAGTGTAAATTGTAATTCACCGGTCGAAAGTATTACTTCACGCCCACCTTTCCACCTTTCCACTGTCTCCGGCAGGACCATGGTAACAAATGAAATTCTCACACAAACTGTGCAATTGCCCAACATAACTTTACCAAATTTATCTGTAAGAATATTATCTCATCTCCACCCCCAGCCTGTATATCCATGTTTCCCTGAAATCTGGATCTGACAAGTAAGTCTCAACCCGAACTGCAGATGTTCGTGACAACATTTTGGACAGAGCAAATAAAGCCAACACTTGGGCAAATTTCAGTGTATCAGATCAGGAACAGTCAACTTCTCAACCTCAACACATTAGTCTTTCCCCAAGATATGACACCCTAGATTTCAAAAAAAAATTATTATGTTACCTGTCAATGCCTCTCTCTGGATTTAATAGACAAATAATTAGCAATGTTTCATTTATTTCTGCATAAAAAGGGGGATCTGGGATTTATGTCGAAGTACAAAACTTGAAAGAAATTCATGCTGTCTGTATTAAAAAGTGTCACATCACTTTTGTTGTAAAACTATCTTAAAATAGTTTGATCTTGATATAAACTTATTTGCGTGTTGCTTATTCTCTGAATGTTTTTCCTCAGCTCTCTTATATAAGGCGTTGGTTCTTCCGCAAGTTTTTTAAAAGTAAAAATCCTATAGCCTGAATTTAAATAAGGAATATAAGTATCATGTGCTGAACAATTGCATCAAAAAGCTTGCAAACTTGAAAGGTGATAATATTGGATGAAATGTCAGTGTTTTGATTCTGAAATTTCATAGATGTGAAAAAAAGGACTGCCTGTATGCATTTTAACCAGGCCTTTGCACTTTTTACATCCATCATAAAGTGGATGCATGGGTATTCAACTATCTAAAGGAAACATTCAGCTGATGTATTTAAAATTTCAATGCAAATATTTGACTCACTGGGATCAACAGTGAGCGTATTGTTGACGTTTGGTTCTTGAAAGTATAAACTCTCCATCACGTCTTGTTTGAGTCCTCATCTTTCAGAGATGAATGATCATTCTTTGAAAGGACCTTGTTACTGATTGTAAATAAGATTTGTTCCAATTGATGTAGTGTCAGGGTATTACTTATTAATGAGATGAAAATGATGTGTTGGAATGTTGGTGATAATTCAGAATTGGTCATGTGACAGATATGTATATAATATTCAACCAATGACTGATGACTATTCATTTGTTGTGTGACCCTGATCCTAAAGTTGTAAAATAATAGCGCAATCAGGCGGCATCACCGTGGTGATACTTTTGCTAGTTCATGGTTGTCTAGGTATCAGAAGGCTGATAAGTGTGCATTAGCTACCGTTTTCTTGTTTTCTTATGCTTATCGGTCTTCAGCTTGCAAGACCATGCTCTTTTCTCTCATAATTTTACGTAAACAGTCTGTTACGTAATGTAGAAATCCGGTGTTGTGCTTTGCACAAAAGACTTAAATGGTTGGTATCAATGGAACTACCAGTATTTCATTTTGTTCACTGTTGCTGTGTTTTCATTCTCAAAAGCAAATTTTCAAAAGGAGCACAAGCAAGGCTGGCCTGAGCATTCGCTGAAGCCATGCATTTGTGTGAGCAATCCAAGCCATGCATACTCATACAAGCAGGTAGCTGTTTGCCAAATGGTTTATGTCAATGAAATTATGATAAGGGAAAGACTGCAAACATGGCAAAGGGAGATTAAAGACAGAGCAAAGGGTGTGATAGAAATAAACACCCTTTGAACTTTGTCAAATCTAATCTTAGCTACTGATACCACAGTCCTGTTGAGCAGATGTGTTTCTCATGTGGCAGTTTAGCATTGTCTGTGGGTGCTGCTGCCTCGGTTGCTGGTACTTCAGCTCCAGTGCCAAGCAAAGAGCTATCCCCCCCTCCAGGGTAAAATGGTCCTCTGTGATCAGGACAACGGAGATACACAGAAATAGCAACAGATATATACCGCTCATTGTGTTTCAAGATTTGATATTCAGATTAGTGGCATTCAGGCCTGCGCATGGACCAACTTGGCACTATTACAAGTTTACAAAAAGTCTGCTCAGTGTGGATTGCTATTGAAGACAACCTCGTTGCCGCCGCATAAACGTTTAGTGTGCTGAAGAATAGGATCTCTAGTCAGTGTGCTTGCCATCAAGCTTGTAGTGCTAGACATTACAGGGACAAGTTGCAGGCACCGGTTGAACCAAATTAATTTCTTTGGATTACTACAACTGTAAAAGTGAAAAAGTAAGTGTGTTTTTACTTTCTTTGGAAGGTCCCCCAGTATGTAAGAAGTGCAAACATCTCCGTGTCTATGTACTGTACATAGACATAGTGTGACTCCACTCATGATACTGGCTTTGGAAGGTTGCCAGTCACTAATATTCACATCTCATTGTATTTGCATAACCTACAAGACTTGTCAGTATTGAATTTGAAAAGGTTTGAAAAAAAAAAAAACCAGCACAAGCGAAAGCCGCAAATTTGGGCGTTCTCTATCCAAGACCCTTTAATAGGCATATTTTATTCAGCCAGATTATGTTACTGACGTTTTCTCTATTCTTGAGCAAGAAAACCTCTAGAAAATACTGTCAAGTACTTCGTTATGTGTTATTGGAAGCAAGTAGTGTAGTGCAAAGTATTTTATGACTTCATTTTAGAAAACAGAATCAGAGGAAAACGTCCTTTGTGGCTCAGAAAAAAAATGCTCTTCCTACCCCAGCAAACCGCAAAGTAACTTGATGCTGTTTGTAATGCAGATGTGTGTTGTTCACCTCCGTTTCCTGCATGGGATGTTCTGAACAGATAAGCACGGCAGTACTGGATCATTCCACTACTGGGAAATATGTAGGGGTGTGCAACCCAGTTGTCTGTACAAAGGTTGCATGTAGTACAGAAATTTAGATGGGCGAGTCTGAGTAAACTTGATCAGCTTATGTGTGAATGCTGCATGGCCGAGGTACACATGTGATTTTGACCGGAAGAAAACCATCAGCACCTAGGTGTGAATTGTCAAGGATTGAAAAAAGAATTGAATTGAGCAAATGAGAATGAGCTTGATATATAATCAACCGGCAAAGAATTCAACTTCAATGCAGCATGATCAGTGGATCTGCTCATTTCCTATCATCGCTTACGTAACTTGTTAATGGCCTCTTTCGTAGAAGCCAAAGTCACGGGCATGTGCATTTGGCTCTGATTAGTTTGTTTTTTTGACTGTATGTCCTTGAGAAGTTTCTGCGTAAGTCAGGAAAGGAAACGGGGTTGAAAGATTTTATAGAACAGCACAGTGGGACGTACGAGAGTACCACCCTGGGAGTACCACTGAGATAGTCCACAGTTGGTTTGCTGCTTCTGGAAGGGTAGCAGTGGTACGCAAGAGAAACGGTCGATCAGGTTGAACATGGTGTGGATGGGAGAACCATGGACATGTTGCCACTCACTAGTAACTACCTTGGTAACAGATACCACATTCAGGATGCTAGCAGAAGTCTGTCAGGTACTGTTTTATCAAGACTGAAAGATGCTCCATTCAGACAAACAACAAAGTCTCCAGTTCAGCATCTGTAGAGGTCCCTGAAACAGACAACATTAACATAGTTGTAAAGATACATCTTCCTAGGAGCATGGAAAAACCACTGATGAACAGGAGACTGTTTATCACCAAGGTGTTTCCTAATACCTACCTCGGATGTAGGTATCTCAAATGTTATAGCAACATCAGAGTTTAAAATGGTGTACTATTATTATAACAGTATAAAATGTCCAAAAAGCCGATACCAAAGTGACTGTCAGAGTACGTGACAAAAGGTTTTATGGAATGTTTTTTGCGATGCATAGCATGACATCAATTAGTCGACTTCTTCACTTTACCTATGGATAGGATCGGAATGCTAAATGCCGCTATTTTAACATTTGCTTCGCTATCCAAGGATGATTCTCCCTTGGTTTTTATAAGTTGTGCTGTGATATGCCGACCTGCCTAACTGTTTACGTCTAAAGTCAGATCTCTCCAGTGTTCAGCTGGGAAAAAACAACACAAAGGAGATGAGTTTTGTGTGAGGAAACTAAAATAGGGGATAATTGCTCCTCTTTGTGATGATTTATTCCTGGGGAAAAGTGAGCACAATGTCAGTCGTGGTCGTTCTCCGTCATGTTCCCGTTTCTTTGAACTGTTCTCATGGTTGTTGTGCGTATTTCGTGACCAAAGCTTCTCTATAATTGTATGCTCTTTGTATTTCCATTCATATCTCAAGATCATTCTCCTTTTGGTTTACGCACCTTGGACTTGGCCATGTGCACGATACTCCCACAACAGTGCCATTTACTGAAAATGTAAGAAATTAGTCAGCCTGCAGGCCATGTACCATGCTGTAGGTCTTATAAACGTGCGCTTGGAAGAAAATTACTTTTACCTTTGCCAGCCATCAAAGGACATTTAATGCTTTTGGTACTCAGCGCTGTGATTGCAATCCTATGTATGGCACTAAAAATATTGACCATATGGGTCACATAGTGGAAGTGTTCAATCAACAGAGGACAGTACAGAGTGACAATTTTGTACAATTAAGGGTTCAAACTAGGGCTAATTTCACCCATGGCAATAATTCATTCCTTGGAGAACTGTTGATATAGTGGAAGTCATTGGTCATACCCAGTCATGTTCCCCATTCTGTGAACTCTGCTCATGATTACAGCGATAAATGGGGCAGTGTTAACCTCCAGTGTCTTTCCCTGTTTTCTTGACCTAAGCCGCTCCATAATGACACACTCAAATTATTCCCATTTACATCTCAAGACCTATCTGTGTTCTTGTATTTATACCTTGGACTTGGCCATGTGCTCGATTCTCCCACGGTATATGCCATTTACGTAAATTTTTAGAACTGAGTCAGCCTATAGGCCTCAGGTCCTGCCGTAGATTTTAAAAATACATTGGAGGAAAGCACGTCCAGCAAACAATCTCTTTTAACTCTTATCATGAATAGTTTTGTGATGCATGGTTAGTCATCTCTGAAGGTGATTTGCTGTGCTTGTAAAATATACACGTGTACTTTGGTGGATCTATATCACCACAGGGGGATAGTACAACTTTTCAAGATGTCCAAATTCTATCTCACATAAAGGCTCAGTGCCAGGACTTTTGGGTTGGTTTGTCTGGTAAACAAAGTGTGTTGTCAATCAGTACGTCTGTTGGTGATGCTGTCCCCTGACCTACCTTGCATGTACTAGTAGAGCCATACTGTTGTATGCGTGCATGCATGGTATGGCGATTGTTTCAACCATATTTTCAATTTTTCACAAAACTAAGAAAGTGAATACTTAATCAGTTCAAGAGCTTCAAAATGAGCCCCCAACAGCAGTAGACCAGAAAAAGAATTATGAAAATTTTAGAATTTCGTTAAGTTTTGTTGGGGAAAATTTTCAAACTTTCCTACTATGTAGGACAGTCATTGTAATTACTGTTGGTTGAGTCCACAGTACTTCACATCTATGTATCTCAGTCCTTCCTCACAAAATCACCCCTCTGCTGAAAAATGAATTGTTCTCAGAAGTATCATTGCAACAAACAAAAGAACACGATAATTATTGAGAAATGGCACAAAATAAATGTTTGTCTTAAGGGGAAATGCAAGATTTTGGATAAAACAAACTTGACAAGTACTTGACAAAACCATTCATGAAAAGTTTGCATGATTGCAGTTCTTCTTACTAGAAAGGAAATAGGCTAAAGCAGCTTGATCCGTGAATGAAGGCATTGGTCTCTACTTGTACCCAAAGGAAGTCATGTGGAATAATTACTCAAAGTGTACACCAACCGCGCGTATGCTTTCTCTTTCTTTTCCCCAAAGCATGACTGGGTAGGGGGCGTGGCCTTTTTTCTTCAATGGGACTGTTGGTATATTTCACCTATGGCAGTTGTCTGTGCATGGCTTGGCCAGTGTATGAATGAGATCACCCGAGACCGAATGACACACTGTCCCCTGTTTGGTCGGAGTTGCATCTTAAATGGTATCTACCAGCATTTGGGGCTGTGGCTATGGTATGGCGCCAGTCAGGATACTGTAAGGGAGTGTGTGCCATACGGGTTACCCAGATTTGAAACGTGGTGGGAGTGAGCTGCAGCTCCAGGAAAAAAGTGTAACTTGATCCAGCTGACAAGTCTAGCTTTATGTCCTGTGTCAGTTTGCTTTTCCATTGTCTAGTTACGTTGTGTAAAGCGTGGCTCACTTTCTGACGCTGTCCGAAAGGCGTGCATGTAGACTTGTTTAGCAAGGTATGGACCCTTTAGTGTGTGACTGTTCCTTCAACTCGTACACACATGTATCAACCATGCCAGAATTCACCGAAGACGTCCACAGGAAGTTACTGCTTTTCAGTAAGTTGATGAACTTTTCTATTCAGAGTAACTAGAGGGGTTTGATCTTTGCCAGTGCTACAAAAATGAGATGTGAAGTCAAGAAACATCCACTTCGTCAAATTTATGGCTTTCTGATACATACATTTTGTGTGTGTTGAACTGTCTCCCCCAAGGATTTGTTACACCCCATTGTTTTCAACAAGATGGTTGTACCTACTGATGTAGAAATAGGAGTTGATTGTTCATTGAAATGTATGAATTTGGTGTGAATATTCATAGATAGAAGCAAAAACTTATTTTCAGTGACATTGTCATTGGAACTTCACAGGTTTCATTTAAATAGTATTTTCAGAAAAATTAATTCTCCATGTGAATTAATTTTATTTCTGGATTCTCATGAATATTTAATGATATCCAAGGGGACATTCTTTTACCATTGAGTAATCAGCCACAAATATTTTTTCTCGTTTGATTATTAGCATGTGATTGCATAAAGGACAAAATTTCCATCGAAATATCAGCTCAGGGAAAAAATATTTTATGACTTGGAAATCCAGAATGCATTGATAATTGCACATGCAAGATCTGTCTCAGTTCTGCAAGTTTGCTAGAGTCCCCAGTTGCTTCATTACGGAGCTAAAGAAGTACTCTCAGTTGCCTGAACCATTGAGGATACCATGTTGAATTGTGACAATATAAATGGCCTCATTATCGTCTTCAGCAAGCCGCGTTGGTCATTTTAAATTGGTGTAGTATAATCAATGTTCCAATATTGCCATAACCGCTGAGTCGTTTTACAGTGAGATCAATGCAGTGACGTATACTGTTTTGTGATTTGCAAAGTGAGATTTGTCTAGTAATCTATACGGTTTCCTGATGCGTAAACTGAGACGACGACATTGAAATATTTCGTATGGGAATGAAGTCACCTTACACGGGAGGAGAAATCAGAAAATTGCTTCTCAGGGTCTTTCAGACAAGTGACATTGTGTCCGGCCAGAGGAGGTACTCTCCATCCTCTTAGATTGGCCCGGCTTCATTTACTATTACGGATATCAAATCCCAAGTTTCATGCTCGGTGAGGAAACCCATTCCTGTGGGAACGTTTAATATTGGCACCAAAGCTAGTAACACAGTACAGGGGATATCTTCAGTGGACCACTGAGGCTCAAATAAGTGGATACTAGACCAGGATGTAGTGTTATAGAAAAATGTAGCAAGAGTTGTCGTGATTTCAGATAAAGAGGTAGCATTTAAGTTCACATCCCCCGTGGTACTCAGGTAGTGGGATACACCAGACCACGGCTGTTTCCTGTGCTTTATTTTCTCACCTGAGGAAGTGGCAGCGGCAGGTTTTCTTTTGCTTCACTGAGAAACAATAAATCACCTCCTTGGCGTTTCCATACCCCCCTTTGTGAAACGTTTTTGAATTTGAACTTATTACCTTGCACATCATGGAAGTAATCAGGATAGCTTTGAGAGTTCATTGGCCAGCTAATTACACTGATATTGTTGGCTTTCAATGTAAGACAAAGGATGCGGTATGGGTATGAATCACATTGGTTCCCCAACGACTGCACAAACTACAACATCTCAGATGCAGCTCACCCGCAAAGTTTTCAGCGTTCACCTTACAACTTCGCCGGATCTCGTTCCATTCATGAAAGTTACACGACATCAATCAACGTATTCTTGCTCAGATCACACATTGTTACTTTGGGATTATGCCACACAGGCTATATAAAATTTATATTTATATAATTATTTATAATATTTCATTTTGAAACCAATGCCTGTAGTTTCAAATATTTCTGTCTTACATACTTCATCCTGGAATCTGGCCCTTCCCACTACTGTCTATGATTTCAAAAGTAAGAGAGAAAATCCCCAAGGAAGTTGTTTGAACAAGTTGAGTACAAATGCTCCATTGATTGGTACCTGCATTTCTTTACGAGAGATTTTTTTTTCCAGACATGCACCAAGACTTCGTTTTGAAACACACGAGTGGTGTCCACAGGAATTCCTGTCTGTAAAAAGCTCTAAACAAAGGGAGGAAAAGATGAGAGACAATTCTCCAATCATTCAACAGCTATTCTGTTTTGTCAGGAACTGTGATTTCACCTTTCGGTCAGAAAATGTCACAAATTAATCTAAATCTACCCCTCACTTCGTGAGTGAGGGGTTTCAGTCGTAGGTGGTTGACAATTATATCAAAAAAGTTTCCTATTTCACCATAATCCACGTCTTGCCTTCCGGCTGAAATTGCTATTCTGAGCGTTTTGTAGAAAGGTGCAGTGTTAAAGCCTTAGAAGTGATGAGTCATCACAAAATAGAACAAAAACCTGTGTGTGTGTGGCTTTCATTTACTGGAGATTAAAAAAGAAACGTGAGTGCTTGAATTTAGAGTTTGCCGTTGGCCTTCATGTTACGTTATAGTGTATATTGAATGCCCTGCCAATGTGAAATATTAAAGCCAAAGAGAAGAAGTAAAGAATTGATCCAAAGAATGATAGCATAAAAGATGATTAGTGGTGTTACATCATAGTATTCCCATTCAAATCAAAGTCCTTTATATTTAAAAAATGAAAGGATCGCCCACATCCTGTAGGTGTTAAGCATTGAATAACACTGAAACCGATCACACTGGATCAGAGAATGATATCAAGTTCCCTTTTAAACTCCACTTGAAATGAATTTTACTGTGATTTTTCACGTAATCCTGTGCGCTGTACTGTAACGTTAGTTGGTCAGAACGGGTGTATTGCTAGCTAGTGTCAGTTTGGCATTCGCAGCTGCGTGTGAATACAGCATTTGACATCAAAGATCCAACATGCGAAATCTAGAGTGTAAGCTAAATCAATTTGTGGTATCCCTTCAGATTCATCGTTTCTCCATCACTATTTTCTTGATGTGAGTAGTGATACTTTGCCAATAATATTTCTTTCTAATGATGGTCTCTGAACTCATGGAATTTTTTTTTTTGATGGAACAGCAGCTGTTACAGTGTTACACTCTGAGTGGCTTTATGAGCGTGTGTATTATTTACTCCGACATGATTGGTCTTTGATCGGTGTAAAATGTATTGCAAGAGTGGTGAACTTTGACTGGGCAACTTGTAACTGCGTCCAGCAGGTGTGGACCATTGACAGCGAATAAGAACTCATGTATAATCTCTGCTGACTGCCCTCTCATAAAACACAGAGGCTATTCTTATAATTTGACCGAGAAATGAAAACAACAGAGTATGCATTGGTAATAAATAATGTTGTGATATGGATGGTATTACAACTGGAATTTTTCCCTCTGAGCCCGTTGACCTACTTCAGGAAAGTTACCCCTGCTCTGTATGCTCTGCCGTTACAGTGATAAAAATAGATCCCTAGCATTGGGCGTTGGTCGTAAAACTCCAAAGTATTGACAGGTCAGGCCACATCGGTCGAAGTGGCCCCAATATTCAGAGAGATGGAACAAAAAAATGAACGTGGAACGCCAGTCTCTGACGATGTGATTATCAGTGCATGGAAAGAATCTTAAATTTGTTGTTTGCACAAAGAAAGTATCCAGCAACGTGAGCATGAAGTGAATGCTGTTGTCTGAAAATCCCCAAGTGTAAGAGTACAGGTAATGTGTTGTTCAAGGAACATGATTGTACTTGTCCACAATGCATAGTTTGCTTGCCTCAGTTACATTAATCGTAAACACAATGCTCTCACCTCTGCAAGTATTTTTTGTCATTTTGAAATTTGTCACCATTAATTTTAATGGACTAGTTTCTATTGGGTTTCAGAACAGTGAATGAAACCCACTGAGCACAGATCTAGCAACGGACGGTACAGGTGCCAGTTACCCATTTGAAATGCATGCTAAAATGGAAACGGTAAAAAGCCAATGAAATGGTGTATCTTGTTTTATATCCCACCATGAGCACAGCAGGGAATGCAAACTTTGGCTCAGCTTGAGATGGAGACATTGAAATATGATTGGGAAGCGAAAGTTTTGATCTGTCAGAGGTTTTCTGCGTTGCATCTCTACAAAGATGTTGGACTACCAGTATTGAACTGGCCTATGCAGTGCCTACAGCCTTGAGAAAAACGCCGTCGATTAAAAGGCAAAGTAAGCAGAGGTGTTGGGCACATTATTGAGGACACAAAGCTTGGAGCACATTTTATGGGGCTTCCAAGGATCTTCTTTCTGATGGCAGTTGTTAAATCTTATTAAATCCCCAGTTTGACAAAAGGATTGTTGGTTTTAGTGGTTTTTCAATCACCATCCAGATAGATGAATCTAGGTCAGCTGTAGTGACCCACAAAGGAGCCACTGTAATAGGGCAGTTACTTTGCTTTTATACCTGAATCTTTATTGAACAACATTGTAAATCAGGGCTCTATGCGAAGATTAAAGTTACGTGCTGTGTTTTCATTCTGGATAGAAGACCCTGTTGGTGATTCGCGGCAGTGTTTGTGATTAGTCCAGTCGCACTTATAGAAACCACAGGAACCGGGACTCACTCACAGACTGTTCCGGCATTCTATTGATATTTCGTCCGTAGGTGACCGACTAAGAATTGTCATGGCGTTGGTATGTACATGAACAAGGTTTACTGCAGGATTTCCAGCGAGCCTTTGTCAAACTCTGTTGGATATTCTGGCTGTACAAATATGGCAATCAGTACAATGTCAGATTCAGTGATGCCTTCAACTGTACAGGTGTTGTGAGGTAGCTGGAATTATATCTTAGGAGTTATGTCAGACTTACACTCAGCGCGTTCAAGGTTGAGGACAAGATATGTGAGTAAAGATTGCATTTTATTGTTTGAATGGCATATGTGCATTGAAAGGAGACTGAGGTTACCAAAGTTACACTGAGCAACAAAACACAAACGTTTTGGAATAGATTGACCAGAGCTTTTGTAAAGAGAATTTGGTAGCCATATTCTTGTTCTGTCATGGACAGAAATTGTCCTGTCATACCAAGCAGCCAAGGTCGGCCAATGAAATGTAAAAAGTGCCGCATTTTACAGCTTTCTGCTCTGATGTATACGGCCTTTTGGTGGATAAGGTTACAGGTAGACATTCCTAAGATGAATGACTTTGCTTGAGAAAACCTTGAGTCAAGGGCGCGCTGTTTCTGTGAATTCTGCATGGTTTGTTATTCCGAGCATAGAGATATACCGTAGGTGTGGATGGCTGTGAAGGTCAGGGCCTAGTGTGTTTTGTTCATGTCGTGTTATTACTAGATCAAGGATGAATGCCAGCTCATAATATGAACTTAACATGCCACATACAGTTCATAAGCATACAGTTTTGAGATGGAGTCTCAAGTAGTTGGATGTATGGTGTACATGTTAATTAGCATAGGCTTGCATTTGCCGATTTAGATACCTTTCGTACTCTTCATTGTCAAGTCTTAGGATATCTATACTGCATGTGTGTGTATGACACAGAAAGGTCTCTGACTGGGATTGGAAAGCCAAGTAGAGGTCATTTCTTGCCCAAGTTCACCGTTAACTGCCAGGAAATGTATGGGGCTTCCTAAACTCATGACGAAAAATGCAGAAGTACAAGGTCAGTTTTGACGACTTGTGGAATCACTACCCGGTCAATGACCTGTGACACAGTGGGCTTCCCTCCCAGAGTAACCAAGCTTTGACCCCGTGTTGCCCCCCTAATTGTCATCATTGACTTTGAAGTGTTTGACTTTCCAGGAAAAGGAAAGGGTAAGGTTCCGCCAATGGTTCAGTGGTGTGTGTCAGAAATTTTCCTCTACCCGGCAGCTACCAAGAAACCTGTCTGTCTTTATGGCAGGAAGTTTGCTTTAGTTTCTACCTGCTTCTGTTAAAAGAGGGAGGTGGCAAAGGTCAAAAGCCAGGTGACACAAGCCAGGTGAGACTGGATGAAGCAAGTATTGCTTGGTTAAGTCAATGTTTGCAGCATGTAAAGTCGTTGATATATACATTTTTCAATTTCAAATAAACCAAATGAGATTTTTCAAGTTTATACAAATGTGAATTGACTACATGGACAAGATAAAGATTGGTAGTTAGTATACTTTGCTAAGATTCTTGAGATCGACTTTTTACTTCAGTTTTAGCCCATTCAGCACCAAACCATAGAACAGTCCCATTGTTGTCAGCCGCAAAATTGGACTTCAATATTGCCGCATAGGGCAGGAAGGGTATACACTCAGTTTTGTATGTTGGAAATTATGATCACTGGTGTTTTCAGTTGTGCAACAAAGACAATTGATGCAAAAGCAAAATACCAAGGTCAAGTCCGTCAAACTCCTGTTATTCCATATCAGCTTGAAATCTGGCTTTCAAGTTCGAAGTCACATGGGTAATTGTAGATCATGGCCAGGACTTGGTATTACTATGGCCTCCAATAGGCCACTCAGGTCAAGGAGAAGTTTCACAGGCAAGCAAGGTGGGCATATTATCCTATCAAATCTATAAAAACATGCGTAGTAATGAATTATAGGGCCTTTACAGATATTTTTAACATGAAGAAATAGATGTCATGTGACCAGTGCAACACGTCTTGACTTGGTTGTCATTGTATGAAATAACTTCAGTTTGTATCAACGTCAGTATAAAGTAGCCATGGCATTGAACGTGAACTTTGCATTGAAATAACTTCAGTTTGTATCAACGTCAGTATAAAGTAGCCATGGCATTGAACGTGAACTTTGCATCATCGTTTGTTCATGATAATTTCATTGCGTAATTTCCTGTGTTCATTCTGAACTTTAAAATGTTCTCAAAGAAAATTCAGATACATGTATAATATGTAGCTAACAACATGCATTTAAACCTAATGGATTGATATCATACTATGAGACAGTTAATAATAGTTTGGTGTTCCGACACAATTACAAAGAGGCTTTCATATTGTACACTATAGGGGGTATAATATGATTGTTGTGGATCTCTCCTACGAAAAACACGATTGCAAAACCATGTCTATAGAGCTTGATGCGCAAGTGTTTTTCGGTCCGAGACTGAATCTTGACAGTTTGTGACGTAATTAGCCAGGAGATTTATCGAAACAATTGAATAGGTTTTGCAAAAAAAATGCAAAAAAGGGCTATAAAGATTAGAGAATTTCACCGCTTTACAAGCATATAAAAACTAGGTGTTTGTGTTGATAACTACAAAGGAAGTATTCCCCCGTGAACACTAAGGCTGTCTCAGCCAGTGACCATGAGTTTGTGATTGAAACTAAGTTTTGCCTGGCAAGGGACCATCAAAACAATGCCTTGGAGTCAGACTTTCAGAGGTAGACAGGCATTACTCAGTCTGTCTGTCAAGTGTGTCAATGGTATTTGTCACTCTAAAGCTGTACGTTGGTATGTTTTTCAAGCAGACGGTACCATCAACAAGTGTGGTGACTGTTTACTGACAGACTGCGATGGTAATTCACAAGGCTGTATTCCTTGCAAGTACGAACTGGCTGAATTTTTGAATTCCTTGCGCAGTGCACGGCATTCACTGCACAAGTGTTTTTGTCACAATGGATCACACAAAAATGATATGAAAATTCTATTATCATACACGATAGTAAGCAGTCACAAATTTGAAGTGTAGAGTGTAGACGTGCAGTATAAACCCAGCCATCTGTATATCACTTATGCATTGGATTGTACAGGTTGACAAACATGCATATTCAAGTGCCTGTCATGAGTTTCTCATATATGTAAACACAGAAGTGTACTATTTCCTACCCATCCATCAATTCATTCACCCAAACGTAATGACTTGCTGTGTTTTATGTAGAACACGTCAACATGAAACGCTACACATACATACCATACTGTACCATACAGGCACACACACACACACACACACACACACACACACGTATATATTATATACCCACTGATAAATATATCCGTACATACATACATACATACATACATATATACATACATGTACATTCACATTTTATCATCCATTGGTGTTGCTTTTGATAACAATAATAATATGATTAAAAAAACGATGAGATCAGAGAAAGTATAAAATTTTAATAAAGATTGTTGTGTAAATTGATTCCTGTGCATTGCTGACAAGATGGTAGAGTTTCGAAATATTATCTGACCAGGACATTTCACTCATGGCATCACAGGTCAGTCAGTCCAACTTCTCAAGTATTATACTGTGACATATCAGGTTGTTGTAAAGGCTCTAAGATGTCACTCACATTTCAGTGAAAACCTGAGCAGCTTGTGGGGGGGCTACCTCCTCAATGCCTTTCCCCTCGTTTCACACAATTGACATTTGCCTAATATATGGTTTGGATTACAAGAATGCCTGTCAAAGGGCTTGAAGAGCTTGGAATTACCACCACTACAAACGTATCTCGCCAGATCTTGAAGCTGATTGATTTTGATCTTATCATTGTATAAGTGTCCTTGTAACTTCCACCAACGCTGAGTATTTGTGTGGCGTGGAATCAAGACATTTCCTTTGGTTTTCAAGTGCAAATGGATCAGGCAAGTTTGGTCCTTTTATGTTATTTCTGTGCGTGATTGCTCATTTTCGAAGACGCTTGGTGATTCTCGTTTCAATTGAGGCAAAGACAAAAGTGAGTCCAAGTTCTGCTTTTTGATTTGCAGATCATGGTGGGCTTCCTGTCTTGTCACGTTTTCTTGCCAGTTTCCACCATAACAATGACAAGTCTCCTTCAAAGAAGTGCCGATGCATAACATCCCCCTGGCAGTATTTCACTCACAATACTTGTCTCTCAAACTAATTTGCCTGTGAAAATGAAAGCAACTTTGCACAGCTCTACCAGGGCTAACTTGCTGCTCTTTCTGTTGTTGTCGCTGTCATGCCTGATTTCTGCGTTTGAAAAGCTTGCAGTTTTAAACAATAATGCCGAAAGCCAACCTTTGAACATGTCATGCTAATAACCAGTTAAATTCAAGTACAGATCGTTCTGTAAAACCTGAGACTGCAGTGTGCATTTAGGTTTTCACAAAAGCCCTAGCTCGTTATCCATTCTATGTGTCGAAAATAATTGTGCCTCACGTTTTTTATCACGCTGCTGATTTGGGCGGAGTATTATCAAATCTGGTTACAGGTACGTCTGTTCAAATCAAGAATCCCTAGTTTGTTATTAACTGTAGATCTTGACTATCTCAGCAATCACTCGTACAAGATCATATCAGCGCACCTGTGTGTCTTTGAGCGCCAGGAAGTCTGCAGGTAGTGCGTCTCTGCTTCTTAGCTGATAGCGTTGCATGAACGTAACACTGGCAGAGATGCTTGATACACCGATATTGTAGATAAGCTTTATAAATAATACTCAGTTTCAACATACCAACATGTAGGACACGTACCACAAAATGAATCTTTTCTTTTCAAAGTTTTAACGGACAGTCTCAGAAATATGACAGTTCAGGAGAGCTTTCCAGAAAGAAAATGTGTTTCTCTTTACTGTACTTCAAAGGTTCCAGAGTTTCTCAGCTTCTTGTGTGATACTATTAATGAAATGTGTCCGTAAGTAAAGGAAATGTGTTAAATTTCATAAGCTTTCCAGCCAATGCTGTGAGGCAAATTACAAGATATTGGCACTTGCCATCAGGTAAATGGCCAAAATTTATGTTTTCCATTGGTGAAAATTTCTAACCTTCATGAAAAGTTGCAAGAATTTCATTGCCCTTGTCTTGTCTCGACAGTATTGTTATCAGAAGTGTGAGACCCAAGAAGCTGACGGTTTACAAGGCCAAACTTTCTGAACAAAACATGGTGTACAGTTCACAGTGTTATATAAGATGTTAGTGTAAAAGATGGAGTCATTCTTACAGTAGCCTAGAATCCTATTCCGTCCGCTTGCCTCCGTACCTCCGACCCACTACCCAAGCGGACGGAATAGGATTCTAGGCTATTCTTACAGGGATCTCACATATTTTCCCCCCAGATAGAGTATTTTTACAAAGGTGATCAAATATCTCTGTCACAAGTGGAAAAGCGAAGGTTCAATCATAATGTCGTTGTATGTACTTTGCCGATTTAAACTCTGTTATTTCTCTTTCCCTCTACCTGTTTGTAAGTGGGGGCCAAGCTTGAAAAGTGTTGGTTTACTCTCATACCTGATTCTGTGGGCTACGAAAAACTAGGATGAGTTCCCAATAAGTAGGATGCATGTGCGCGTCATTCATGCCAAAGTTTATCAAAATAACTGAACTGTCTCTTCAGCGAAAGAAGGAACTTTACACCGTATACAATGACATCTTAACGTTTGTAAATATTGGACAACAGATGACGTCATATCAGGCGTACTGAACATAGATTCAGTGTTCAATCTGCTGGCAGTGCGCCGGGCAATGAAGTCCCACCACGTGACCCGGCTGTTGGTGGGCTTGTCCTCTGAGGGCCAATAAACATAGCAGAATGACTGCACCACGTTAGGCCACGTTAGACTGTCATTGACACTGGTTGGAGAGCACATAGTTGATTTGAGTGGAGATATTTCCAAGGGAAACCTGAAGGCGTTATTAAGATGGGAGGTGGCAGTTTGTACGGTTCAGAAGGTATGAAAGTTTCCAACTATCTATGTAGAAGTGGAAATTTAACAGTTTTCCGAGGGTACATTTTGTCAGAACGCATTAAGGAAATCCTTTGGAAACATAGTGGACAATGAGGAATGGTTACTTAGGGAGTGTTGGTTTACATTCAAACTAACCAATGACGGTATGTCATATGGTTTGTCAAGAAAACATGTGGCTTTTCGACATATGGCTTGCTCACAGCATCAAAAGAATACCCTGAAATATTATTCTGAATTCACAGCAGACTTGATAATACGAAACAGAAAAAGTCAAAGCTTTGATATGGATTTATTTCTGTTGTTTTCAACTCTGAAATACTTTAGTCATCAGAATTTTGCCAGTGCGTGTTCTGTAGTAAGTCTGTATATACCGTTGTATGGTTTGTATATTCATAAAAACTACAATATGAGGCGAATTGTGTCTACTTTCACAAGCTGTAACATTTTTGTATCTGTTGTATGTGATTTTACCAGGTTTTGAATAGGGGAGGTATTTGTGTTGGAATGTCCGTTTAGGTTTTGTGAAAAATTACTTGACACACGGGCATCTTGTGCTGTTGTGGTATCCCACAACAACAAAAAATGTCTCTGTATATTTTTTTAATCTTTCTATATACATAATGTACCTGATTCTTTGAATACCTGATGGTAAAAGCTGGTTCTTCACTTTAACAAGCTTCATATCAGGTTCGTTAGAGCATGTATGTACGGTTGTTCATCTCAGGTTGTCAGTCAGCAAAGTGTTCTAGTGAAATTCCAAATAAGTCTAATTATTCAGGTAAGGCAGTAAGTTTATTTACAGCATGCCTATAGTAATGGTGAAGCTGAGAGTATACACAAGAGGTGGATTGCGTATATGATTGCACAGGACACGGTCCGGACTGTGCACAGGACAAGGAACAAACAAACCATATGCTGTGTCATTTTGAATCAGAATGCATGAAAATTCCGACATTGGAGGTCTTGTCACATAGTGAGTTCCTGGTGCGTTTGAAATAACAAACGGGGAATCATTAGCTGAATTTTGTTTTACCCTCTGCTGTTTTCAATATAACAGGACAGGGTTGTTGAGAAAAAGCCCAGCATGACTGTACAGCTGTGTGTATTGTTTTGAACCAGTGAGTGCAGCTAACAATAGACAGCTAATTGAAAGGTGTTGTCTTACATAATTGACAATACAAGTTGGAGCAGGGGGGCCTAATCCAGTATAGAAGGCGGGATCTTTCAGAGAGAAAGTGGAACGGCCGTTGATATGCACAGTTGTGACCTTTCAGATGAAGGGGCCAGTACCAAGTGACTTTGCTAAGATATGTGCAAGTGCTCACGTGGAAATGTGTGAAAGCATAACCCACCTGTTGGATATCCCTACATGTATGTGTGTATAGATATCAAGTCTGTGGAAAACTGAAAGTTGTCTCATTTAAGGTCAGCGGGAACAACTTTTCTTTGTGGTGAAGTTCTGAAAGAACCTTTTTAAGGTATTTTTACTCGTACTTCTGATTGTTGACATTGTTTTAAAGTTGCCCGCTATCACTGTGACTGCTGGGTACTTACCTATAGTTTTGTTCACTTCTGTGTAGCATGTGCCAGCGTCATCTGATGTCTGCATTGCGTCACACCATTCCAGCGTTGATCAGATCGGTAGGCAGGCAGACACAGAGGTCTCTCACTCATGAATCAGAGAGAGGACGGCCGAGTGACCTTTGCTCCCATTTGATGTACTTCACTGTGTCAAATCCCCCTCCAAAGAAAACAAACCACCTGACTTGGTTTATGAGTAATGTGGAGTACCCAACCGGATTCCCGCACCGCTTTTGTACGATGTGACTAGCACGTACGCCACCGACAGTTGGTAACATTCGTCCCGTGATCAGTCAAAACTCATTGACCTTTCCTGTCAAAAGTCGAGTGCCCAATCTGTGCTCATTCTGAGAAGATTGTACATTCCATTTATTTGAGCTTCACACAAAAGAAAAATATTTCTCAAGTAAATTTCAGTTTCAGACCACTGGTAAATTGTCTCCATTTGCATCACATTTTTTAAAATCTTTTTCCACCTATGTTGCTGAATTCTTTGTTTGCCAACAGACCCTGCTCTGTCCCCGTGTGGTTCTATAAGGATGTGTGTTAGACCTCGGAACTGCACTATCCAAACTGAGGTTCCATTCTTATGCATTGACTTTCAGGGAGGGGAAGTTACAATGCAGGCAATCAGAAAAGCATACAAGCAAACAATGCAGCGTCGATTGGTGTCATTGTAACCCATGCTTTTGATGCCTGTTGGGCGCCAAAAGACTTCTCTCACTTTTAATAGGACATTTTGTGATCATTTGACATGATCGTTAAAAGGCATTGGACCGAGTGGGAATGAGTGATAGATTCTGACATCAATAAGCAGTTATTTTCCTTCGGCTACAGTGTATGCTACACTTTGCAGTATGTATTGGTATATCCGATTAGAAACAATATTTAAGCTGTCACTTTCAAAGTTCTATCATGAACATACAATACATTTGGTATTGGCATGCCAGTGAATTAGACATTAATGAAGTCATGCAGATCTTGAGCAAACTTTTCTTTCAGCTTCAGTATTATTCTCCAAACTCATTAGAATTCCAGGAAGTGTTATTTTTATACAGGGCAGGAAACTAAAACTCACTGATTTACCACAATCAAATTTTCTTCTCTTCACGGTGTACATTTTCCACTTGTTCACAGAAAGTTACAGAATCATTCCACTTGAGTCTCCGTATCCATTTATTTCTGTAATCAGTGACCTTTACACATGTCTGCCAGATACATGATATTTCACTCGCCCTTTCACAGAAGAATACCCTGAAATATTTTCTCCTGAGCCTCCCTTCCTCCCAATAAAAAAAGCTTTCAGCAAGAGAGAGAAAGAACCTGTGTCAGTTCATCATAATATTAGTTCTATCTATAGTTAGCTTCTAAGGGCAAACATTGAAAGATGAGAAAACAAGGTCTGTCAAATGGGTGAACGCAGTCGGTAAATAAGTTCCCTGTAGCCTGTTTACTGACTTTTGTTCTGTTTAGATTTTCTACTACATAGTTTTAGCTCACTGTAATCTTGAACACAAAGAGAAAACCTACCTGGCTAATGTTAACTGCCTTTTTTTAGGCAGAGATGTATATTTTTGGCATTAGGTTGTTTTGTTAGCTTAGGGGCTTCCGTGCCAATTTTGTGTTGTTTTTCCCATGGAGGGATTGTTTCTACGCGTTTCCATGACGCTGGAAAATAACAAGGAAATGAGAATCTACACTTTTGTGAGTGTTTAGATGGAGCTGATATCTCTCCATGTGTGTAGGTATACGTGAAGAGTACGGTTTTATCCTGAGCAACTCAGAGTAGGTCCCGTATTGCCAGGTTTTTGGTAAAGCATCCAGGTGAAGCACAGGGAAAAGGTATATGCTCCGCCTGTGCTCCATTACTTCTCCTTCAGCCTATTACGGAGCCCAGCCATCAATTATATCAGCATTTAGACGATACTCAGGGAATAGCTTCTGCCGTAGACAGATTGGATTCAGTGAAGCAAATGAGATTTTGCCCCATTTAGACAAGGTTTTTAATGGCAGAACATATATACCACTGAAGTAGATAATATTTTAGTTTTTTAAAGGTCGGTCAATGGTGTCATTTGCTGAAATTGAGGGCAACTGCCTCAAAAGCCATTTCACTGTATGGGGAAATGGTTTGCTTGTACAAGACTAGCTGTATGTATACCCCCTAGTGCTTTGTCTTTGTGGTCACAGCTTAATGTGTAATATGGACTTGTTGTTTGACCTCTCTGGAGGTGGAATCTCCAGTACGAGCAATTTTTTCAGTCAGATCTGTACTTCTAGCTTCTCTGATAAACTCAGATGATAATCCCAAGTGTCTGTAAGTGTCAATGAGATTGCATGGGGAAACTGGGAAAGTGATGGAGAAAATGTGTTTATTACTGAATGGTTTCTTTGAACTTAAAGGGCTAGTGGCTATAATTTTTGGCGATCTTTTTCACTATTTTTGTCATTAATGCCATCTGCAATTTCTTGTTTTACTCCCACAGCACATTGTGTGAGCTACACAGTGTTCAGCTTATCAACTCAGCCTGTATGCACATGTAAACTGCATTGTCATTGATGACAAGTGATTTGGTCTGGACTAAAATTCAAGTGTAAACTGTAACAGTGCATTGTAAACCTGTATGCATTGTGTTTACAAGCTAAATAGGAGGCTTATGAACAACCTTTTGTAAAACAAGAAGTTGCTCTTGAGTCACACACAAATCAAAAGTAGTGAAAAAAAAAAAATCATCCAAAGTTATGGCGGCTGGCTCTTTTAAATTTTCATCCATGCACATTCAGATAAACGAAAGGACTTTGTTTGTCTCATTTTGATTGACAGCAGATACAGACGATGAGAAAAAAAGAGGCAATGTTGGGCATGTGAAACAAGCAGAGTGAGTTGAGAATGATAAGAGAGTAATGACATTGACCCTCTAAATATCAGTATTGCCAGGCTGCCATGGAATGAGATAAATGAAATGTGCATACCCCCCTCTATGCACCTGTAAGCCATGTGTGCGACTAAAGCAATGAAAAAATATGTTTAAAAAAATTTATAAAATAATAAAGTTTTACAATGTTTTATCTCTTTCTTCTGTTTCCTTGCAGAAATAGAAGCCGCAGAGGCCTGTGAATGGTTGAGAGCGGCCGGATTTCCACAGTATGCTCAGATGTTTGAAGGTAGGTTGTTGTGCCATCACTCATTACATGGATAGATTTACCTGTAGGTGTTGGCCCCAACTGACTTGAAATTTAACCCCAGTAGGTGGGAGTGTCTATAAAAGATACGGAAATTCCCATTTTAAAACCCTACCTGTAAATAACCAGTGAAGAAGAATGCTTGTGTGTGTGTTATTTTTTTACAACTTTTTCCGTTTGTATTTCAGATTTTCAGTTCCCTATAGACATACACTCTGTGGCGAAGGATCATGATTTCTTAGACAGGGATTCCATACAATCACTTTTCAGGTAAGTACACATCTGAGAAGTGGAGTCTGATACTGAATTCATCTATTCCCTCCATGTATAACATTCGTCCTAAACCTTTTGCTCCTGAAACCGCTATTTTCATGCCAGGTTCGACCACAGTCAATGTTATGTGTTAGTTACTGGTATTAGGTTGGAGTCTTGCACCAGAAGGGCTCAATATGGGTTAGGAAGGAAGCTCTGCAAATATATTTCTTGACAGTGTTTTTATCTACCATGTGTAATTCTACAACTGCTGCAGCTAAACCCTATCACCACCGTGGTTTGAACCGATCCTATTGTTTTCTATTGTAAAGTTGGACCTCTAGAAAGGGCAATGGGGGTGAGAAGGTCAAAAGAGATAAGAACAGATGCTGTGGAAAAGTTTTTGTAAATTTCCTCAGATGACAAAGGAATGTTTAGAGACACTGGGAAAAGTTTGGGAGTTTTTGTTGTCACTTTCAAAATATTGCTGTTGGAACTGACACAGAGGAACTGTTTGGTAACCCTGAAGTTGGCAATGCTGAAAAATCAAACATGAAGATGACATGACAAAATGACAAGAAGAAAGCAGTTATACAATATGATGTTATATGATTTTACCTTTCACCTCAATGGTTAAGCCCAAACCCATTGTTATCAATGGTGAATGTGGACTTGTTAACAGGGCATGTAGGGGGGAATTACAGGTTAATAAGGATCAAAATAGAAGCCACAATATTACAGAAACGTAAGTCAGTATGACGACGATGAACTCAGCAACCTCAGCCAGCCTTGATTGTATAACGTGCAGTGACCTTCTTTCAATTAACTTGCAATTCAGAGAAATGTCCTTAGTTAGAATTGTGGCATTTGTATACACCTTCGTAGAAAGATCAAGCCATTTAGATTTCCCGTCTGACAGTGAAAAAAGCAACTTACACACATAGATGGTAAAAATAATGACATGCATAGTTTGTTGAAAACAACTACATGTAATGTGACTACAAAATGAAAGCAGGTTTTGTGGTTTACATATTGATTTTACTATGCAAATATTTGTGATTTTTTAAGAGTAATGGTCAGTTTATATTCACTTTGATAGTTTTAATCAACTTCTGATGTGAGTTTCTATTGTTTTTCGCTCCTACAGACGACTGAATATTCTCAACAAATGTGCTTCTTTGAAGATTGAGACCACTGCTAAAAGAACAGTAAGTAGACAGTGACTTTCCTACACTCACACATACAGCCAAACATCTGACAAATGTCAAGCATGTAATGGATGAACCGTTCCATGCCCCTCTATCAAGGTATCCTAATCAGCACGCTCCATTTCAAACAGTAGAGCTCCACCAAAGTTTTGTGGTCCAAGGGTCTAAATGTGTTCCAACAAACTCAGACTGGACCTGTTAGTTTCTGAAATTGTGTTGCCAAACATTTAAAGACGAGATTATACAAGTTTCATGTCACCAGAAGACAGTGTATTCAAAGACTAATTTTAGTGTCTTGCGTATATCATGTCTGGTTGATTACCTAAGGTCAGGTTGATTCATCACAGCGGTAATTGTAATGTATCCCATACCCTCATTAGCATTTGACGAAAATGCTAAATTTTACTCAGGTTCATCTTATAATTAATCACCAGTGAACCATTGTGAAACAGTTTGAAAACATGTTTACGACAAACTAAAGAATATTTTTCAGTGAAGGCAATCTTTTGTTCAATGTTAAGAATTAGGGTCTGCTGATTTGAACATCTGTTAACAGCTACAAGTACTGTTAGGTTACAAAAGCCACAGTTTTAACCTTCTAACAAGATGTTTACCTGTAACCCGGGCAATGAGACGCAGTCAACACCTCGTGAAGCACGATCGCACAGCTTGCGCAGATAATTTTGGTTTTTGCATGAAAATAGAAGTTTCATATCCCCATAATGAGATGTAACACAGTGTAGGTGTATTGAATGGCTGAACGCTGCTAATAATAAACAGATTTGATTTTTAGCTCTGTTTGGCCATGCCGTTGGTGAATCAGATATAGTATTTTAAAATGTAAAAGTGAGTGTGTGAGCAAATACAGCTGAGAGAGCAGCGCTGTACAAATGAGAATTATAGCAAAATACAACACTGTCAATTTTGTAGGGGTAGTTGTGAGGAGGGCAGTAGCCAAGAGGTGGTCCTCTAATTGGCAATGACTCGATTTCAAAAGAAAAAAATAGAATGCAAGAGTGGATGTTGAAATGTGAAATATTGAAACAGGTTTAACATCAGTGAATTAAATCAATGTTTGTCGTGACCATGCCCATCTGTTGTCTACTTAAAAATTATGGTAAATACTGATTCCATGACAGGCTGGTGCCAGTAGCTGTGTACATGGTAGATTTTAGAATGTGTTTTGTGTTTCCCGCTGTGCCGGAAACGGATGTATTTGTGCATAGGTTGTATGCCGAAGAGGATTAACTTATGACGAAAGAGAGAGGGAAAAATTATGAGAGTCGCTGGTAGTTATTGAAATATTTTTGTTCCACACGCAGGGAGAAGAATCCGATGAAGACGATCAGTGTGCCCTGAGTCGCAAATGGAAGTTCCAACGGAGTAGTAGGCGCTGGTCACGGAGACTGAACCCGCTGGAAACATACAATCAGGAGAGTAAGTCCGACAGTTTCGGATCGGGTGAGAGAAGGGAGAAGGAATTTAACGAGAGCATGCAAATTGATCCAACGGTGTCCACTGTGAGTAGTTTGCATAATTTGACAAGGGAACAGAAACTGTGTCAGATTTCTGGCCCGGACGTCGATTACAACGCCGTGAAGGGCAACAACGTCAAAACCGGCAGCCTCAAAATGCCTTCACAAAAGAGCAGGGGCCCCGCCCCCCGGGAAGCAATCATTGAAATCTCCTCCCCCATTCTCGTGGAAAAGACTACACACAAGGAATTTCCAACAAATACCCACGAACGCATGAAGGGGGCCAAGAGTCTGCTGAAACGACTGGACAGCTTGAAGGGGAAAAAATATTCCAGTCTGAAGAAAAGGCCTTCCCTGAACACCAAAGATGGTATCAGCATTAGCGGTCCGATTGTGACCAGCTCCAGCAATTTGCAGGAGAAAATTGAACTCTACAACTGTGTAGATTTGAATACTGCACAGGAAAATGAGAGGGAGAAGCAGTTGACGTCACCCTCTGTTACAAGGCGGGCGAAATCAGAATCCCTTTCGTCCAACAAAAGCAAGAGAGGTGGAATGATTTTTAATCAGGACCAGTCAATAGAGGGCATCATTCACTCTTCAGAAACCTCTGACCTGGAGAGTCCTTTGACAACTCCTCAACAGAGTCCTACGAAGGTTACCCGTACACGTTCTGTAGTACGCAGCTGCGATGAAGACGACGAAGTGTTTTCAAGTCAGACATTCCCGCGACTACTTTCGAATGGTTACATCCAGACAGGAACCGGCGGCAGAATCAACACACGTACGGGTAGCTTCAACTTCGGTAGCGATTCTTGCCATGACAATGTTCACGTACCTCGGGCAAGCCCTAACAAACGACGACGCAATTCCGATGACAAGGGTGCGTATAACCGTGGTAGTATTTATGACAATGTGCCAGCAACATTGCACGCCAGCTTGGATCGCATGCCGTTTACAGATGGCAGCCTGGATGACCTGGAAGAGCAGTTGAGACGAGAAATCTGTAATCTTTCCAACTTGGATCACTGCAGGTCCAGCAGTGTGCCTGCCATGTCGGAACTGGAATCATCATTCGTATCGGCCGAGGATCCGTTTAGGTTACACAGGAATATGAGCTCCACCAGCATGTCTTCTGCTGAGATCGAATCCGAGAAACAGGATATCCTTAACAATATCAACCAGTTGCTGATGACAGACAACTTCAACGATGAACACATCGTCTTTGAGGCTAAGGACTCCACCAAGGAGAAAAGCGACTCTGTGTCGCAGAAATCCTACGACACCTGGCAAGAGGAAGATTCTGAAATCGACATGGACGATATCAGTGCAATCAGTGCTGAAGTTGAAAAACTGTTGAATGGAATTAATGAAAATCTGAACCAAATTAATCAGCTTGAAGAGTCAAATAGTGTCCATGACAACTACAGTGGTAAGTTTGAGTAAAA
This sequence comes from Ptychodera flava, assembly GCF_041260155.1. Classification (NCBI taxonomy): domain Eukaryota; kingdom Metazoa; phylum Hemichordata; class Enteropneusta; family Ptychoderidae; genus Ptychodera; species Ptychodera flava. The sequence continues at coordinate 21,692,352 of NC_091931.1, forward strand.
CGGTACTTCCAAAATATTCTTTCTTTTTTTTCAATTTTGTGAACCTGGTAGACTTAACATGAATCTTCTGATGAAAAAAAATATTACAGTGAAAGGAAAAAAGGACAGGGCATGTTCCTGAGATTAATTTCCATAGATTTGCATGTTGTACATACATGGATTTGACCATTCAGAGAAAAGGATGTTCAGAAATGAGCGTGCATGAGGGATGTATTCGAAGAGAATGTTGTGTATGTATTCATAAAGTGTATTATGCATTGCAAACTATACCATTCTTTGTCGATAAATAACATCCTTAGCGGAAATTGAATGAATGCTCTGTTTTGAAAATGCAGATAATGAATAAGTTTTAATAAGTGGAGAAGAAAACGCTTGAGCGTACAGCTTACGGGTTGTCTGTTTGTTTGGGTTGGATGTGCAGGTACAGATGATTTGTCAGTGACATCTCCGATACCATCGCCAACACACACTACCCCAGAAATGGAACCCAAGAAGGGTCACGTGGTGAGCGATATGGATGGAGGACTGAGTGCCACATCTTCCTGCCAGGACACCAGTGAAGTGGACACAGCCGGCTCTACCGAAGACATCCATGGAATCATGCAAATCAGAGAACGTCGGGACTCTGGAGTGGGTAGCTCACTGTCACGATCAATGAGGTATGTTGTTGTTTTGAATTTGATTCACAGGGCTGTACGTCGTATGTTTTCATCTTTATGTCTTGGGAAAAAGTTTCATCCTGTGAGTGCCAATGGTGGGATTTCCTTTCTTCAAAACACATTTTACCTTCACCTAGCAATGAATTAGTTGCGTACTTACTTACTCATCAAAGCCGTAAGATGTAGACTATTCCTGTAATATCCAGCATATTAATAGGAACACACGACGGGGTCGTGCAGCCGATTTGATCCCCATCAAGAAATACAAGGACAAGGAAACCCCCCAGCATAAAGTAAGCCATGTGGGGTAGGGAAGATAATTTGATTAAACAGAAATGTGTGCCTCGAAATATTTCTTCCATACATAGACCAGTATTTTCCAAATGAGTATCATCATGTACAATGCCAGCCAATTACAGGCATTTATGTGAACAGTGTGCAAAGTTGAATATTACGAATGTCCAACTGGGATCTCTCTTTGAGCGCTGTTGCCGAGACTCCGTGATTGTGACCAAGATGTTACAGATAACATCAGACTGCAAGAATAAGTCACAATGAAGGAAGGATCTTGGATTGCATCTTAGCCTTTAATACCAACATTACACAATAATTTTCTCTGTGTAGTGCCCACAAGGAATGAAATCGAGTAACCACATTAAAAGTACATGACACTGGGCATGCATCATTGCTGTCTATCATAGTCAGACTTGATTTTTCTGTTCATTCTGGAATAGTATTGTTTGAATCCGGGTGACCCAGATCATGGAAGTCTGGTGATAAACCCTTCCTTCTGCAGACTTTGGTACATGCCCTCTACTTCCAAAGGGACGGGTGGAACCATTTACAGAGAAATGGGAGGGAAGTGTCAAACTAAAACTGTAGCGTGAAATTAGCTGTTATGGGTAGGCAGTTACATTTGAAGCTTTGCATCAGCTATTTATGTCAGAAGAATGCGTGAGTAGGTGAAGGCATTTGTGCTGTACAGACAGAAAATCAGCAAAAATTGGTACCTGAAAACCAGTGCAGTTTTTTTTTTAAATGGAACGTGAGGTTTTACCGTTCATTACGAGAAAACGTGATTAGCTAGGGGTTCCATCGCACGCTTACGAGTGTTTTGGGTGGGCGCATCGTGCTCTGGAGTATGAAACCAACTAACTGCTGGCCTTGAAATAAGTGGTTTTTGATGAAATATCATAGAGGTTAAAAAATACAAGGCTCGATCCAAGATATGAAGATTCCTAGAATGACTGATGGTGTGTGCTGAAAACAATGAAACGTTTCATGATTGTTTAGGGTCTTAACCCTTTGAGTGCTGTAATTTTGTCCTTCCAAAAATTAAGTGCAACATTTTGCCAATTTTATGAGTTTTTCTCTAATTATTTTGATTATTTTGGACCAAAAGGATATCACATTTCATTGGCTTAAGTTTCTTATCAAAATTTTGTAAAAACTCAGAAAAAATTGACTTCAGTATATTTTAGGAAGGTGACAAAAATTGACTTTGACATTCAAAGGGTTGATACAAAGAAATTCAAGTTAGATTTTACTACTGTGTAATTACATTATGTCAGGTGATTTCTGACCATTCAAATAATCCCTTTAAGACCTGCAAATGTAGGGAGAATTTATTGTAGCTATGCAATATTTCACGCAATGTATGTTTCTTTACAATGAGGACGACAGTTGTGTCCTCCAAAATGGCTTGGATAGAGCTTGTTAAATCCACTACTGTATGGGCGAACATACTCACGGGCAGTGTGTGAGTGTGCAATGATATACTTCTGTGACAGAACAATGGAAATGCAACTAACCTTTCCTTTCAGTGAAAGTCAATCTGTAGACTGGCAAACAAAAAAGACAGACGGACATTATCTCAAAAGGAAAGCTCTGATTTATGTAAATTACTGATGGTAAAATCCGCGTTCATTGTTTGAATCTAAATCCGCTGCAGTTTTGGTGTTTTGCCGTAACAAATTTCCATTGCTTTCTTATTTCACTTCACAGGCGTCCACGCATCAGATGGCACAGCTTCTCCAAATCTCACCGACCAAGTCTTAATTCAAGGTAAGGAAGAACGCAGTGGATTTGGGTTTTTTCGAGGTAGAGTACATGAGCATCACGATACAATACACGAGTCTGTGTTCTGTAGCCCCAGTGGACTCCCTGCATATTTTATGCTAATGAGCTACGTCACAGATCACCTGCCTCCATATATGGATATTTGTATGCTCTTAGGCAAAAAAGGAGAGAAAAATCCTGCTTTTTATCAACATGTCTGATGTGTCTATGGCAAAGCATCGCAGAGGTAGATGAGAAAAAGGATTTCAATCAAAATTTAATATTTTTATTTTCTTCTAAAATAAGGTCTCTTTGAAGTGATCGACAAATTTTAATTTAACGAAAACAGCCTCTTTCAGGCAGAGTATGCAAATTTTTCTTTGTTCATACTGAAATCACTTCAATTTTTACCACATATTTTTCAACAAATTTTACATCACAAGAAGCTTTATTTTGTTTTATTCTTTTAAAATGGAAAACCATTTTGGGATTTGAACAGTGTGCATCTGAGTGGATTAATTCAACCATAATTTAACATTCTCCTTGTATGGTGGCTGCTCTCGCACAACTTCCTCCCACGCAGGGTGTTGCTAAAAATAGAACCTCATTTGGCAATTGAAATCATCAGTGTGCACACGGAGTGAGATCAGTTGCGGCGTGATCATCCTAGCTCACGCATCTCAGCTCACTCCTTCGAATTACCATGACAGTAGCTTCTTGTTCCCTGTCTTCATCTACAATGGTGCCTTCAAAATCAGAGTCGGTGAATGTGCTCATGTATGTATTAATGCTCTCAGCAATTCAGCTGTCTGTTTCTCTTTGTTCTCTCCATCGGAGGGATGTGTTTTTACATCCCCAGCTTCGGCAGGTTGTCTTTTCAGCTCTTTGAGATGTACAAAATTGCAGCCACTACCTCTGTGTACATTTCAAAACAAAAACATCTTATTTCACATTCAAGCCACTTTTCAGCGTCCTTTGTGTGTCTTAAATTTTACAAGATATTTCAGAGAATTTTTTATTTCTTATCGCCCCATTCAAGAGCATGTTTTCTTTTCGATACATTTTGTACGATTTTTGTTCCCACATTGCATTTTCAGAATTGTTTTCTCTGACAAAATTATCGGAATAATGTCGACTTATGTTACGTTGCTCTTTCTCATCATGCCGATCACAGCGTATGCAAAAGAAAAAAAAATTAGGGATGTTGACACACTCGTGTTCACTCATGATGTGTTTTTTTTTCATATTTCTTCTACACATTACAGGCCGTTCCAAATTCATAATTTGTCTGCTGGCCAGATCATGGTTCTGCGCAAACTAGCACTGCTGAAGCTTACAGCCATGATGGAACGGCACTCTGTGTCGAACAGATCATGGTCGGGCTGGATCAAGTGAGTAACAACCTTTTATATTTTACAATTCCTAACCAGCATTCGCATGTAACAAACAAGCTCTTTTCTATGATATTACCTTTTATCCATTAATTAATCAAATCAAAAATAATCATATTTAAGACTTAACCCTGTAGGTATCTAAATGAAATATATACGTTTTTGCACAAATTGCCAAAAAACCCAGATTTTTAAAAAAATTTTTTTCTAATTTTTTTACTCAGCCTTTTATTAATTTTTAAAAAAATTTACCCTGCCAAAGAAAAGCAATATTCTAAATATTATGTGAAAGACAGACAGATGGTTGCTGAAAGATTTTAATCACCCCTGTGTGCCTCATATATTTAACATCTTGAGAGCCTAGTAGCTGACATCAGAACAGAGCGGATGAGAACGGCATAGCCATGGCAACCATCGAGTACTCTCGGCTATTGACACAAACCAGAAGATTTTGATCACAGCATTACGGGTCATAGACCTGAATTCTTTATTTGTTAATGACAGCGTTAATATTTAGGACCTGTGGTGATAGTAGTATCGTGTTAGCGAGAGATGTTTAGGCTGGTGGGGAGGGCAGGTGGTTCCCCTTCTACATAAATCTTTGATGTCGCGCTGGCTATTTACCGATTTGTGTATGGCAGCAAAACAGGCAGGCTTGATTTATAGGACATTTTTCAGATTGAAAGCATCACCTGTGAAGGAGTTAGGCATCAGAATCGTAACACTGTTGAGGAGTTAGGCGTCTGAAGCTAACACTGTGAATGAGTTAGGCGTCTGGAGCTGACACTGTTTTGCTGTGGAAAACTGGTGTCATCAGTTGTTTCTTGCTGCGTGTTTTTGAGGCAAACATATGAAGCAGGGTAGCACCGGGCTGTAGCATATTGAGTGGTTGAGCCACAGAAATATGAACATTTATTCACTGTTTCTTCAATTATATCTTTTTTCAAAATTTTCTGAAATTTTTTAGGGTAGTTTAAAGCAATGAAAAAAGGAAACGGCTAGAAAGTTTGTTTTACGATTCTTTTTCTGAATTTTAATACATATTAATTTGGATTTTTGAACATCAACTACAGCAGGCAGTTCACCAAGGAAGTGAAAATGGTGAAATTATTCAAATATGTGTCGTGATCACAAATTTGAAACAAAAAACAACATATGTTCTAATCATACGGAATTTTTTAAATATTTTTCTGCTCTCATTGCATATATCTATTCATATATGTATTTGCATGCATTTTTTTGATAAAAAGAGAACTCCTCAGGCTAGGCTATGGTAATGCTTTGTACCATCATTCAAATCACCTTAAAGTCCTATAGGCATTCTGAGAACAATCAACATGCCACAATGGCACAATGTCAAATTGCTGTCAAATTACACAAGCGTTCGCTAAAAATAGAACGTTTCGTGAAGGCCCTTTGCCAAATTGGGTCAGAGAAGTATCAAGTAACGAATCTAAATTTGTCTTGTTGGGTTGATACGAAAATATACTCATGGAAAACAAATATTGCTCTCAGCAACAAACTGCGACAAAGTGCAAATCTCTTGGGTGCGCTGTGCAAAAGTGCTTACGTCCGGATAAGTTAGTTTTCATGAACCAGATGAGTTTATGAAAAGCAGTAACAGTAATAGGGACGATTTTGTGATATCTTTTATGATTTCTGCAACACATAACTTAACCTGTAACAACGTGAAAAGAATTTTTTGCTAATCCAGAAATTGTGAAGCTGTGTCATCACTAATAGAGTAAAAGAAATGATCTGTTTCCAAAATTTGTAGTGAGATGAATGCGACGTGCTGAACCAAATTAAATTCACACTGTAATCACATAGCTTCTGCTTTTTTCTTGTTTTGTGCACAGGGTGATGCCCCGTTTTATGCGCAGGCCAAAGATGCCCGATTATAAGGACAAAAACGTATTCGGTGTGCCGCTGCATGTCACGCTCCAGCGTACCGGCCAGCCACTGCCCCAGACCATACTCTTTGCGATGAGATACCTCAGAAACACGGCCCCCGATGCGGTGGGGATATTCCGCAAGCCGGGCGTCAGGACCAGGATCCAACAGCTGAAGAAAAACTGCGAGATGAAACCAGGTAAGATACTGTTTACAAAGTGGTATGTTTGTGCTATGACAACGTATGAGGAGGAAACCCTCTTTTCAAAAGTCAATGATATTTATTACTGTGATTTTGCAAAAAAGTCAACTTCTGACATTTAAAAGCGGATTCCCACCGCATTGAAGTAACATTTGGTATTTAATATTTCTCATCACGCGTAGATAGACTCTGCACTCAGAGGGAGTCACTCTTCGTAGGTTATTCACATCTGTAAGACATTCACCCCTTGTTATTCACACTCACAGCAGCTCTACAGCAAAAAAATTCCATTTCTTGGCTTGGATTATTTTTTGACCTCTGTAACAACCCTACGTTACATTTCTGCTGTCATCAACTCACTTCACACATAATAACTTTGTTTTTTTTGTGCACCCACTTTCAGATCATGCTGATTACGAGGGAATGATGGCCTACGATGTCGCTGACATGCTGAAGCAGTATTTCCGAGAACTACCCGAGCCTCTCCTGACAACCAAGCTGTCAGAAACATTCCTGAATATCCACACATGTAAGTAAAATTTGGCATTTTCCTTCCTCTAGAAATCTCTACTTCTTGACTTTGATAAGCCTGTGTTAGTTAACAAGGTTCTATCACCACCAACATCAATAAGTGGTCTCTATCAGTGTTGCCATAGATACACCATGGCTGTGTGCCTATGTGTGTAGATGTTTTTTTATAAATTTTCCCAACAACCGTCAGAGTATCAAAACTTTTCATTTATAAGCATAGACATGGCAATTTCATACTGGTATTAATTTGATATTTGATATTTCTTTTTAAAAAAAGCATACTTTTGCCTGTTTGTGGTGTTCACTTTTCAGAACATTCATCAAATATCTGTGACCTGTATCTCACAAATGTTCTGTCCTTTTCTTGATTGTTCAACACAGCCATGCCGAAAGACCTACGCCTTCAGGCACTGCAGGCCACCATAATGCTGATGCCGGACGAAAACCGTGAGGTGCTGCAGTCGCTGTTGCTGTTTCTCAGTGATATCGCCCAGCATTCAGACACCAACCAGGTGAGCGTGCTCAAAAAAACTGTGTAGAATGTCATTGTACGTTTTGCGTGAGCAAGTCTGGAGGAGCGTGCTTTCTCTCTGTGTGGGTCAGAATATTTGAATGTTTTCTTCAATGAATTCAGTGGGCCAAGTAAAGTTGAATTATGTATTGGTGTTGTCTTGTCATTTCTAAAAAAAATCAAAATTTTAAACTTTCCTTTGAGATATCAAGACATCAAGGAAAGAAAACAACTGACAGGACATAATTTCAAGTATTTTAACATGATGATTCATAGACCTCCCCCCACATGTAATTGTGAAACATTTAAAATTTCCCCACGCTACAGTATTACCCTTTGACTTATACTTAATTGTAAGCTGAACTCCCATGAAGATTTTCTCTAATGCTACATCATGATGTTGTCAACTTTCAACTTTTTCTCCATTTTCTGGGTAATTCATGGCCAGTAAGACGTGACTTGATGGCTAGAAATCTTAATTGTCCTTGGCATTTGTCATTCTTCAGGATGTGTCTGCCTGCCTCTGTGTCTGTCTGTTGTTTCTTACCTTCTGTTGCTTCTTCATCAAAGAATTAATTTGAACGTCAGCCAACAGTGGCCTTGTCAGTCGGAGACTGTAAACCTGTTTGAGAAAGTTTGGCTTTTTTGCAAATTTTGTTGACAGATCTTCACAGGCCTTGATGTTCTCTTTGTGTGTTGTCTTTTATCGACTAAGTGCTGCCAGTTGGAAAAAAAATCTGGATAGATAGGAGGGTAATAAACTCACAAAGCTGGTCTATCTAGCAGAATTATTTCTTGATTTTAGAGTCCTCCGCCATCTGTGCTTGTTGTTTTGCCTCCTTCATGCCATAAAGCAGACATATCATTCTGCAATATCCTGTTTTAAAAATTTTAAACCTTTGAACCGTAGTTTACAATATGCCAGTTGCTTCCACCGAAATTCATAATTTTTAAGCGATTTCTTCTTATTCCTCGGATATTTTTTTCTCCTCCGGCAGATGACCGCCCATAATTTAGCTGTGTGCTTCGCCCCCTCACTCTTTCACATGAGTGGGCCCCGCGGAGGGACAAGTCCGCAGAGGCGACGACGGGCTCAGCTCGGCAAGCCAGATCAGAAGGAGCTGAGTGACAACATTGCTGCCCATGAATGCCTCGCTCTCATGATCAGAGAAGTCAAAAAACTGTTTGTGGTGAGTTGTGTTGGATCACATTCTGTTTCTTTCATGAATTCCACTATTTAATGCTTGTTTTTAAAAGTATCGTATTTTCATCCTTTGACAAATCGAAAGTAAAGAAAATTGTCAGGATAGTGTTTCAGTGCTATTTACCAAGTTAGTCTGTTATACCCCCACAATACCACTAGAATTTACCAAATTACATACTCTTATATCGTAAATAAATGTGTGAGAATTCACGCTGTGTGATGAGTGGGTGCATGGCTGTATAACATAATCATGTTTCAGTCTTGGGAAAAAAGAGTTCATACTTATCCGTGTTTATTTTATCAAAAAGGTTGAACTAACCTTTCTCTTCCCGTGCCACAGATACCAGAAGACACCATGATGAAATGTCACTTCTCCTACATGGAACTTGGAGAGCCGGCCGCTCTGAATGAGCTGGGACGCAACTCCGGGGATGACAATCCCGGCTACCAGAACTATCTAGAAGAGTGCATACAGGGAGTTCTCAAAGTAAGTAATTAGGACTGTTGTTGAGGAAGCCCTGTGTCATAGGGGTTGCAATCAGTAACCAGGAAGAAGCTTTAAATGGAGATCAGTGCTAATATTAGGCAAACATTTTGCTTCTATCCATGTTCCACCAAAGCCTTTTTGTTATGACAACATGTTTTGAAGACATATTCTGAAATGACTGTGATTCCTTTGTGGCTAATGTTAGACCCAACATTGTGCTTCCGTCATTGCTCCCTCACAGCCTTTTTGTGCAGTACCATGTTTTTACATGTTCTGAAACGTGTGTCATTCCTTTTGCGTTGCAGGAAGCCAGGGACAAATTCAAAGGGTGGGTTTCTTGTCCGTCGGAGGAAGGAACCGAGCTTGCCTACAAAAAGGTTGGAGACGGTCATCCACTGAGACTGTGGAAATGTTCAGCAGAAATTGAGGCACCCCCAACAGAGTTGCTTAATCGGCTTTTGCGTGATAGGTGAGTCTGATAACACTGTTTCTGTCGTCACCAAGAGTCTAGAAATGTTTTGAATTGTTTCTCATTTCAAAACTGACATCCATCTCTGTGACCGTTAAGAAAGTTTAAGAAACCGAAATTCAGTATTTATTATCATAGTCATGACTGTGTATTTGTTGTGTAGAAATTGAACTTGCAAACATTTAAGTATGACCAAGTGTCTTTAGCAAAAATATGCCAGTCTATTTTAATGTAATAATTGACTGCCCTACAGAAAGGGTACATAAAGAAATGAACTCGATCCTGTCCCCACCTGTGGACAAGTCCAACTTCATCATTGGAAAACTCTGAGTTTAGGGCTGATCCATTGTAGTGAAGCGGTTAAGATGGAAGCAACAAATGGCGTGTATAATTGAAGATTTTTTTTTTTGTTGATGTTGTCTGTGGCAGGCATTCATGGGATGAGGACTATGCCAAGTGGAGAATAGTTGAGAAATTGGACAGTGAGACTGAAGTGTTCCAGTATGTGCGTAACTCCATGGCTCCCCACCCTAGCAGGGATTACTGTGTGGTGCGGAAGTGGAAAACAGACTTACCGAGAGGAGCGTGTGTGTTAGTTTCCACGTCTGTGGAGCATCCCGACGCAGCGTTGATCGGCGGCATCAGGGGCACAGTCCTCGCATCCAGGTATCTGATTGAGCCGTGTGGAGCTGGAAAATCAAGGCTGACATACATCTGCCGTATTGACTCAAGGTGAGCCATCTACCAAGTTTTCTTATTTCTTCACATCAAGTTCATAGGAGTAGTGATTTTTCTGTAGATATTGAGCAAAGTGTGAAACATTTTGCAGTCACACTGATACTCCCATTAAATGTATTTATGTATGCCAAACATGGGATGACTGACAATCAGTAGACACACCTGAGGTTGCATAAAGGGATTGTCTTAGGGGCTCTGAATATAAGTGATGATATGAGAGTGAACTCCCTAGGTTACTAACAATTCACACCATTAATCCATTAATCTTCAGTCTTGCCCAAAACATATTTGTGGCACATTTTGAATGGAAAATATTAGCCTAAAATCATAAGGCCTAAGCACATGTTGAAATTGTGCAAGAAGTTATGAACTGATGCTGGTCTCAGTTTCAGATAAATTACATATTTCACAAATGCTTTTACAAACTGTTGAAAATGTAGCGGTGCATTTTGATTAATTGCACACTTTTTTGTCTGTTTGATTTTTGCAGGGGCCGAAGTGTTGAGTGGTACAATAAAGCCTTCGGTCAGATGTCGGCAAACATGATCGGCAGACTTCGAGACTCGTTTAAACATTCCAGCGCTGAGGGACCCGAAACAAAGGTGTGAACAAGGCTTTCTTCCCCATCAAAATAATATCCCAGGTCAGATCCCTATGATGGGAGGAAGGCTGGTTTGTCACTGGTGATATGTGCTGGTCATTGTGTCACTCGTACAGAGATGAAACTGCCGGGCAGGATGGTATTTGCTCAGTATGGGGTGAAGTGCCTACACGATGGAGTTGTCTCCATCTGTTTGTCACCTCACAGTGAAGACGTACTTGCTGAAATGTAAGATGAACTACCAACCCAGGGCACTGTGGAAAAGGAACTCAATCAAACATCTAGCCAAAACATTTATTTACAACTTTCTTGACCTTTTTTATTAAAAAACGAAAGAAGCTACACACTCAGTGACTCTGCATCGTGAGGTGCATTTTGGTAAGAAGCCAGCTGCTTATTGGTTGTGCAGCTGCTGGAAGGCCAGATAAGCCAATCAGAATCAACGTTCTTTACAGAGCCAGTACCAGTACAGTGCATACACTGTGTGTTTGTTCATTTTACCCATGTGAACAATGACAAAACAAACCAAGAACTGTACCTATTTTGTAATTTTGTCGTTTTACAACTCTCCCTTTAGACATCAGCGAAACGGGAGCAGAAATTGAAGCTTTTTACAACCAGGTTATCTGGACTATTTTTGTACCAAGGAAAGTAATTTGCTTTTGCCAAGGAGTAAAAGCTCAGAAATCGAAGTCAGTATCTATACCTATGTTACACCCCCTAACAAGTATTATGAACAGGGCTCCATATTCTTATTTATATAGCTTGCTCGGGACAGGGCTAAATTTCATGTTGTTTATTTGAAAGTAGCCAGCTTTAGCCGAGACTTGGCCCAGGACAGCATTATCATTCGTTAAAATATAATCATATTTATTTAAGTTGACATATCAGGGATAATTTTACTGAAGTCAGACAAGTGAACGGAACTGCTTGAGAGAACCATAAAATGTTGCATTTCCTGTGAGCGACACGGGCAGTTTGACAATTTTTTCAGTTGTATATTCAGTGTAAAAACTATCAAGTTTCGCTGTTTTTTAGTTTTTCTTTATTTAGTTTGCACAAGTCACAGGGCAAGGGTTGTTGTTAGGAGCGTTAGTTGATTGACAAAACTGACAAATTTAACGTTGGTTGTAACATGATGGGTTTTGGGTAGGTTTTATTTTTTGAGGGTGATTGTGGTGGAGGTACGAATCCAACTTGTTGCTTATTGCTGTAACATCACCAGTAACCCTTATTGACTCAATCACTCCAGGCGCACTGTCCGTTCCATTGCGTCTTCAGGACATTCACACAAGCAGTGTGCCCCTGCATTTTTTGTATTGTTTTATATATTTTTGTTTTTCTCTCCATGTTTCACTGTCTCTGCTAAGAACTTTCCACAAGTATCTTGGGACTTCTCTTACTTTGACCACCGTGTGCATAGTGGCAGGAGTACTACGACTGTATCTTGCCGACTGTATAAAAAATGTGTTTTTAGTTTCTCGCACCTGTGCTTAAAGATTCAGTAGGGGTAGAATATGGTAGATGCATAGAACACTCATCAGATGTTCTGAGATGTTTTAAGTGAGTGATCCATAATGTTGGCCCCGGTTGGCTGATATTCACATATAGAGACCAAAGAATTTTAAGAAATCATAATTAATAACATATTTATTTTCTACAGCGAGAAATACAATATTTATTTTATGGATCTTTTTCGCCCATGAACTTTTCAGACATTATTTTTATCCGTGAGAGTGTTACTTTAAAGATGTAATACTGCAGTGCTTTTGTCATGCAGTAATATCAGTTGAGGAGTGCTGAAATCTTACATCATTTATTTTTTTCAGCATTTTGACATCTGAAAACCAGAAATGACTTTAATGTTGACTTGTCTCCCTTTCAAGTTCACTGTCAACTTGTGAGTCAATATCTGTTTTTTTCACTGTTCAAATGTAAACAAAAACAGTGGTCAAATTTGTAATCCCACAGAACTATGATATTTACTCTTGTTTTTCAAAGTAATGTATATATATATATGTCATATAAGTTAAAAAATAATAAAAAAAATCCCGTATGAAGTTGGAATAAAAGACCTCTTGCGTTGTGTATTTGTATCCCGTAATTGGCTGCAGTGTAAGAGCATTATAGTTAGTATGGATGGAATGCGATTGCTTTGATATGTCAAACTTGATCACCGTTTGTGCTTTCAGTGGACCACATTTATCAATTTTTGGCATTCATCTGAGCAGATTTTGGTACATTCAGTTTGTGGGAGTTTAGCAAAAGTGGACTTGGGTGTTTTTAAAGAAGTGCAGTCCTCAACTTTCACACAAACCCTCTGTAAAGACCCTTAATCCATTCCCTTTGTTTGCCGTCCTTGGATTTTGAAAAACCTACCAGCCAGCTAGCAAAAAAAAAACAAACGAAACAAACACACAACATAGATCAATCGCATAAACTTTAACTTTCCCATTGGTGTATGGGTCACAAGTATGAAAATCATCTGTTACATTTACAATGCATTGTTTTTTATGCTCTTTGAAAGCAATGCTTGGAAACACAGGTTATATTTGTATAAGTACAACAAGCATACTTAGAGTTAGGTGACTGTGAGTCTGAACAAAATTCCATAATAAACAATGGCAATAAACACTATACCAGTGCATAGGCCCTAGTGTACCACATGTATAGTGTGATAGTAATCAACTGGTTGTGTTACGCAGATCTATAGTTTGTCTCTGACGGAGGTTTATGCACTAGGTAGTCACAGGCAAGAGTAAAACTATTAAATAACAAGATCTCAATTATGAATAAAAGCATATTTGCGACAAATGTAAAAGATGCAATTACGTATTACGACGATGTTTACGAAGTTTGAAGAAAACAAAATATATTTGAATTAACACCTAATGAAGGAACATAAGAACTTCACCGTTTACGCAATATCTTCAATTTTGCAATGTGTCTAAGTTCATTCTTTCATTCATTCATTCATTCATTCATTTATTTATTGCCATAAAGAAATAACAATAACAACTACTATAAACGTTTTACATATTACTGAAAAAGGAAAGAAATGGCAATTTAGGAGCCAAAAAGTAGCTTTTCGCTAATCTGGTTTGGCCCCACCTCAAACTACATGTGCATCACTGTTAAAGGGCTAGAAAGAAAGAAAATCCAGTAAATACAACGAGCTTAAAATGTAAGAATTTACATGACAGTGAGTACTTTACGATTCATCGATGAGGTGTTGTTTTAATGCTTTTCTAAACAGATGTTGTGATGTGAGTGATTTCATGTGAATGGGTAAACTATTCCACAGTTTAGCGCCTGAATATTTAACCGCAAATTTACCGGCATCTGTGTATATCTTCGGAATAGCTAAGTTTTGCTGAAGTTTAAACCTTGTATGTCGGCCATGGTCGACCATATTGAAATAGTCACTAATATGATGGGGAAGATTATAATTGTACAGATCAAAGATGAAATTTCCTATACCAAGTTTATAAAGTTTAAAGATATCAAGAAGACCTAGTTCTTTGAATAGTGGTGCAGACGGCTCTCTGAATCCAGAGTAGGTTATACACCGTAAACACATTTTCTGAGTTTTCAAAATAGATTGCAAATATGTCGAGTATGTACTCCCCCACACTTCTAATCCATACATTATGTTTGGTTGAAGAAAAGCCTTATAAAGTAAAAGTAAAATATGTTTTGGTACAATGTTTCTTAACTTAAATAACAAGTGACATTTGTATATTAATTATGACATGTACATTTAAGATCGAGATATGTATTGATGTTTACGATTGGACGTATATTTCTATCTTTAATTATATCTATCATATGATCCAAACCAAGCCTTAAACATAACGTTTAAAATCCCATTCGAAAATAATACGGGAAAGGGAATACAAAGGACAAGAGAGAAAAATACAACAGACAGGGCAGGAGGACAGACAATTGGAGAAGCGTATCTTGGGCGATGACAGCTGTCAAGCTTGTCAACCGAGAAACAAAGTCTATGTAGTACCAACGAACTCTGAACATCTCGTGTAGTCAATCGAAGATTACCAGTACCTCTCAGCAAGCTAAGACGAGTCCATGAGTAAAAGCAGGCCAAGATGAGGTAATGAGATAATAGGAGAAAACGAGTACCAGTTGTTTTGACAACTGTACACTATGTATTTCAACATGTTGGGGTAAGCTTAATAGAACAAAAAGGTGTTCTTGCAAAACCTGAAAATTCCAAATATAAAACTGCAAAAGTTACTGAGTATAACAAAGTATGTAGTTGTCACTCAGAAACAAATGCTAAACATCTTGGTAAAAGGTGAAACTACTATCTCTTCCATAAAATTACAATTTTTACAGTAAGAAGAGTGGGTAGCTGAACAAATCATAACAGCCTCGAGTACAAATCCTCCTTTTTAAGTGTCAAATAAATACTAGTCCTGATCACTGTTTCTGTTGAGTTAAATGCTCCATTAGCTGTAACTTTAAAGGCTATTTATTCTGAATTTTGTGTATCAACTAATTTTAACCGAATTCCAATAGTGCTAATCGCGATGTCAGGTTTGTTACTAAATATAGCTGCACGCGCGACATCAGACACCGCTGCCTGAAATTCGGACAACACTTTTCATGCGCGGTCGTTGTTGCAGCTCAGTTGTAGTCTGAGCACAGTCGCTCGAGAGCTATTCAGCTCTAGGACTATTCGCCCCATAGACGAGTATTCTCGCTTCTGTATACTCGTCTATGGGGCGAAATAGTCCCAGAGCTGAATAGCTCTCGAGCGACTGTGGTCTGAGCCATAAATTTATAGGAATTAGTGTGAGTTTTTGTATTCATTATACACTAGCAGGTTTGATATCATCGTTCTTTCCGAAAATGCGGACTAATAGTTATTTTTTCATATTAATGACAGAAAACTGACGCTATTGCATACTAAAATGCTAAATATTCTGCTTGTCAAGACAGCAATGCCGAATGGCCATTGTTATTTTGAAAACTGAATTCTAATCCGGACTTATGAAATGTCCAAATCGTTTTTTAGCAGAAAAAATGTTCAAAGTAAGGGTAACTTCCACCGCGTACGAACTATTTGGAGCATTCAACAACGACTCGGAACATTTCACCACGGTCCTTTTGTGGAGGGACCGTGATTTCACCGGCGGTACCTGCTTGCCACGGTACAGATCCAACATCGTGATCAATCGCGGATCGTGAAAAAGCTGATGGAAATTCAGTTCCGTTCCTTTACATCCATGTTTATTCGAAGCTAAACCAGTCAAGAATTGTTTTTGATCCGTCTTGTACGGAGACCAAAGAGATTTTACGCACTTCCGCCGATTTGAAAACTTTGAGGGAGAAATCAACTTGTGAAACGGTCGATTGATCTTCACTTACGGTACACTGCAGTCCGCTACAACAGGAGGTGCACATGTACACTTTACGTACAGCGGTTGAGGGTAATAGGTAATCTGATTTGTATGGAAACGATCGTACGACATTTGCGTTTTTGCGACATTAAAGTAAATTACTGCGACATCGCGAACAAAGGAGAGCACATCCCGCCGTATTTTCGATCATACGATCTGTGTTTGTTTTTCAGATTTCGTCCAAAAACCTACCCGCACGCGGACTGCAAACAAGGAATTTATTTTACGGCGTGTTAACTCCAGTTGTTTCAGGTGCAGCCAACGAACAATGCACTTTTAAAGGGGTTTTTACTATGATAAGTTATATTGTGCATGACAAGTAATGTGAACTGACTAATTTTAAGTCATGAGGGTAATTAATTAGCTGTTCATAATGTGCCCTCCCACTGAAAATTTTTCGACTTATACCCTCCCACACTCAATCTTCATTTTTACCCACTCCCCTCTTATTTTTGCCTGTTTACCCTCCCCTCTGTCGAATTTTGAAGCTCGCCTGTCCTGTTGCGAAAAAAACTTGCCGATTTCCCCTGCCCTGGAATAATTCCCCTCAATATTTGTCATTCCATTTCCCCTGCAGACATGAAGCTACCCTACCCTGAGATGAAAAAACCTGTCGATTTTCCCTTGCCCTGTGAAAAAAAATCCCCTGAATATTAACATTCCCATGCAGACACATACTGCAGTGGCCTTCTACCTGAAACACCATGGCTCAACTTCCCCTGTCCCCGTTTTAAAAGTAGCTTCCCCTCTCTCCTCATTTTTTGCTAAGCCCTGTCCCCGGGACAATCAACCGATATCTGCCCTGCCCGACAAAAAAAAACAAAACTAAAATTTGCTCCCCTGCCACCTAAAGATATGTCCCCTGCCCAAGCAAAATTAAAATTTACCCTGCCCTCAAAAACTGCTCCCGGAATAGCTTTTTCTATGAATAGCTCTGTTGGCTGCACCTGTTGTTTGTTTAACTCCAGCTCCCGACATAGCACTCAGCAATAGTTGGGACAGCTAGCCGTAGTCAATGTGTATTTGTAAAAGTTGGGGGGGGGGGCGCAAAAGTATACCTTTGCCCCCCCCTCCCCCAACTTCAGCATGGGGGGGGGGGTGTGGCCGCCTGCCCCCCGGTTCCTACGCCTAAGTATATATGCATGCCTATGGTGTCATTTTTCAGTTTTGTTCAACACCTAAATTTTCAGTGTCAGGGAAGTGGACCCAGTGCTTTTGTATCATCCTTGCTGACATAAGCGACATTTTTCCTATACCTGCATTTTTGTCAACGAAATATGATCGTTGGATGACGAATTTAATGTTTGTCTGTTCAGTATTTGACTTTTTTTGTATTAATTTTGCTGAAACTTTCATAGTACATAAAATTCCCCATTTATGAAAATACAAGATAACGATATATTAAATGTTGTCACAAACAGTGGAGCGGTATGATGTATACCTCTGGCCATCTGAGTGTTGATAAATCCCATTTGATGCAGTCAGAAATTCTGCGTGTACAAGGACAAAACCGACTCTACCAAGGGTTGTACAAATGACACGATTGGTTGAAACAACAAATTTTGTGACATGCTAAAGTACATCCTGACAGATTGAGGACAGAACTGCTCATATTATAATCTGCAGTTTGAATAGCTTACATGTCGCTGATGCCAGTGAGTTGCAGCGTGCACGGCGTGACCAAAATCTTGCCGCGTCTTGGAGGTGGCATCGTTCAGCAGTGACTGGGGAATTTCAAACCGTGCCTAATAGGCTCACTGGGAATCATTCCAGTTAGTCGGCTTCAAACTGCGGTCGTAAAAAGACGTCATCATTTTTTTTCTCGTTTTCGTCCAGAATAACGTGTCCACAGCTGCTTGTATACGAACAAGACTATATGGAATCTAATGAGAAGCAAAAAGAATGGACTTAAACAAGATAAACAACTAAGCAAACAAACAAGGACATACTAGACTACCACGTTGAAAATAAGACATATGAACTATAGCAGAAATGCTCTTTTACGAGAGAGAGAGGAGAGAGAGAGAGAGAGAGAGAGAGAGAGAGAGAGAGAGAGAGAGAGAGAGAGAGAGGACAGACAGACAGAGACAGACAGACAGTGACAGACAGACAGACAGGCAGGCAGACAAAGGAGGATCTTTATTTATCAGTATACAGATGCTTTCGGTTGCTAACAGAATGTGTTGATGTTTTGGAGGAGTGTCAATGACGACCACGAGAGTCTAGTCCAGGAGCAGGCGTACACAGCCTTGTGTCCATTGAGACCAATTGTGTACGCCCACATCAACATTTTGAAAGTCGTTGAATTAACGTTTGCTCAGTGGTGGAAATAATATTTCAGAACGCATTGCATCGTCTTCGTCCTTCAATTAAATTCAATTTATAGGGCAATACGTAGAAGGTGACATTTGAGGAAGCTTAAAACATCTCAAATTAGATAAATTTGGAAAAAAAACTTGCCAAAGACGTTATTACAAGGGACGGTGTAATTAAAATTTATGAAGGCACGATGCAAATGCGTTACAACATTCTATTTTTTTAAAACCTTACATAGCACCTTCATTGGTCTGACCAGATTAATCATGAACTAAGCGTGATATACAGATAGAGCCCGGGGGAGGGGCTACTCCTGATATTTTCATACACTGTGACGCCCAAGTTGAAAACATCTATCCATGTATATTCCAAAAATATGACCCATTGTTAGGAATTTGCTTGACAAATTTGGGGAATTTTACCTTGAATGTGAAGATTTCCCCAAAGCATGGGATATTTTCTTTGTTATAGGTTTCTTTTTCGGATGTAACATCGACCCATGTTTTCTCGTGAAAAAGTTACCAATTCAAGCGGCATATACTCTACCCATACACCTTTCTATGGGAGTACCCCCCCCCCCGCCTATTGAGAAAGAGACTCCGCCATCGCCGACCTCTGTACAAGCTTCATCGGTACATCGGTTATAATTTTTTATGTACAACCCATTCCTTTTTCATCTGTTTAGAAACTACAGTGTCTTGTTCTAATCACCCCAATCACGTCGAAATGTCTGGAGTTCAACTCATAAAAATCCTTCTTGTGTGTAATGTGTTAGAGAGCGACTCTTCCTTCTCTCAAGAACTTTCTCTTTAATGCACGAAAACACTTTTGACGACCATGATGGCAGTGTCTTCGCCCAGAACTCGCTCTTGTGCGATTCCCCACTTATCGAATCTAAATCCGCCTTAAAACAATCACAAAATCGCAGTGTAATCTCATCAATGAAATCTTGAAATTACACAGAGTATTTGATAGTAGCATTCTGCACCGTGATTATATTGCCCGCGATGTACGAGACTGTTTTTTATATAATATTTGATCCACTCTTCAACCTTGATAAATATGAAGTTGTATTATTTAATTTGCATAATTTTGACGGTTCTACCTCAATCAGAACGAAATCCCCAATATTTCAAGGAGCGGGGACATCCCCCAGTGAGAGCAACACAGTGACGGTCGTTGACAAAAACCGATTCATACCATGATCACAAGAAGATGACAAGAAATCAATACAGACAAATCAAGGTTTTGCAATAGACATCTAGAGTCACGATAGTGCTTATTTTTAATGCTTGTTACATTTATGAAATTTCACGAGATCGTTGTGATCTGAAACTGAATGAACGCATGCGCACATCAAATCGTAGTCCCTTGTGTCTTGTCACAGACCATAGACCTTAAAAACAATGGTACGACAGTCAGTTCGAAAGACTAGTTCGATATTGTATTTGCGACATGTTATACACAATCTGTTTTGATGACTTTTTGCGCTTAGTTTACAGCGAGAATAATTTAAATGTTCAGAATGCAATCAGAAACGAACTTAAGTGATTGAAATCTAGAACACGTCAAAGTTACCTTAAATGCGACAAATCACAAGAATTTGAGATGTACTCGACTGCGCATGTCAGAGACCATCAATTGAGTTTCGGCAATCTTCGACAGTATATACCAACTCCTCCACATAAAAAAAGAAATATATATATATATATATATATATATATATATATATATATATATATATATATATATATATATATATATATACACTTGTTTAGTTCAAGTTCATTGTACTATGCACAGACAAATAGAAGAAACAGACTAGCAACGCGGCATGGCTTTTGTTCCATGGTCGTCTCGGTAGACTATGGCCTTTTCATATTAAAATGAGCTTCACAGGTGTTAGATTTGTTTGAGACCTTTGTTCGTGGTTGATAATTGCACGAGATTATGCAAAAGTACGACGAGATGGCATCGTGCTGCCAGTCGCGTAGCAACCATACTTACTTTGTGAGCTCTCAGGGCAGAAACACTGCTTCACGCCAATCAAAACATAACACGCCCGCAGTTTCATAAACACGTCCTTCAATGACCAACTTTTAATAGACGATATGACTGACCGTAAACCATTGAGTGAAACCAGACAGTATCGATAGAAGATTTTCAAATTTGGTTGAAACACACTCATTATATATTCATAAAAATGTGAGAGGAATTTTTAAAATGGTAAAACTCACTTTCCCGAAGCTCAAAACTTTCCCGTTATCGCCAGCACGACGATTCCACTCAGCACCACATGACAACAACAACACAAACTTTGCCGAACATACTTTCGCTTAAAAATTGGCGAAAATCCGGAAACTACCGAAGGGTGCATGGTCGGCACTCTTCGGAAAAACGAGGCGAGAGCTACCTGAGGCGAGGCGAACATGGATGACTTACGTAACCGGCTTCATGTCTTGAACAATACCCGTTGCCCGTTCTGTTTCTATTTGTCTTGGTCTTGTACGCCTAAGTGATTTTGATTCGGTGTTTGCATTTTTTACAAGTCTGTCTAAGTAAAATATCATTAATAACCCACACATTTCTTCTGTGTTTCTCGTATGGTCGTAAAACGGTCGTAATGACGCTTTTCGCCTCTTTTTAAAGTATTTGTCAAGACATATCTACAAGTTTTATAAGTACTCAAAAATGGTTCCATAAAATGATTCTTTATCACCTTATCATATCACAACTAATTCATAAGTATAGACTTACGAATTTCCCTCGTAATCCAAGCTTAATTCTTCATTTTCCTATTTTCACAAGCAATCTTTTTACTAGTGGTTTCTGTTTTCGGATGATGCCAAGAAACTTTTCACAGAAAATCTGATATGCGCTATTGACATCCTCTTGACACTGAAGAGCGTCTTCCCGTGTTTATATTTTAAGATCGCTTCTGAAGTCATCGTTTTTATGTGAAATTCCCGTGTAGGGGTACGACTTGATTCAGAAGACTGAGCATTCATATTTTGAAGGATTCAAAATACTGGGAAAGGGTCGGAAATGTCAGCAAAGATCCATCGTCGTAAACCACGTGCCTCTTTACGGCAACATCTTATCGTTACCCGTTAAGAGGTTGATTTTTGCGTAGGTCAGCGGAACGCAATTATTGCTCTGGCTCGCGAGAGTGGCAAAGATCACACAACCATCAACACGTCTATCATTAATATTTGTGTATTTACAAATATGGTTTTAGAAGTTGTAGTAACACGGCTCAGTTGGATTTTTAATTACTTGTATATAGTTTAACCCTTTGAGTGCCGCAATTGTTCCCAACAAAATTTTAATGAAACATTTTACTAATTTTTTTTATTTTTCTGTATTTTTTGATAATTTTGGACCAAACAGATATCACATTTCATTGGCTACAGTTTGTCATCAAAATTTCGGCAAAAATCTAAAAAAATTTGACCGGAGCATATTTTCTAAAGGTGACAAAAGTTGACTTTGGCGCTCAAAGGGTTAAGCATTAAAGAGTGCCTAAGAGCCTATGAGCAGTACAGGAGAATTGATTTAAATCAATGTCGAAAAATCATCGACTAAAACACAACCTTGGCATTTTCGATTGATTTTAGACAAAATCTTTTCAAAACCTTCTGTGAAAAAAAATTGCATCACCATCTATGGACAACACTGAAATCCATTGTTTCCACCTTGTGTAAATGTCAACCACAATGGCTCTGCATTGAGCACGGTAATATCATTAACAATATTAAACTGTAACGAAGAATAGACAAAAAAATCCAATCCCATCCCTCCACCGTGTTCTCCGCATCTGAATTGTAAATTATAATCTTGCAAATTGTACATGTCCTTGTGATGAGTTTGCCAGACTTCAGTCAGAGCAATAATCTTAAAAGTGTTTCTAATACGCTGTTGAAATACGTTTGATATATTCGTGAACATTGCGAGACATTTTGGCGTTAATGTGTTACGCTGAATGTGGATTATGTCTGCTTGAAAATGTATCATCGAAATTTGAAGTTTCAAATACAATAGGTATCGCCAGATACGTGAAAAGATCGACGTGTATGATCGCGAGTTGTTGAGCGACTGATTTAATTACCTGAGAGCAACACGGTAGCTCATTAGACAGTATTCAGGGCCGAAGCCTGAGCCTGACCAAATCGCTAAGGGGGCAGAACCTTGCTAATAGCTATGATTTTGGTAATTTGCATAAATTTACATACTGACTGTGGAAAATTCTGGGGAAGGTGGGGGGGGGGAGGCAGCTGTCCCCCTCTACCCCGTAGACTACGGTCCTGGTGTTTGTGGACTGACAGCAGTGTGAGGTCGAGTGATCCTAGGTTGCAATGCCAGTTGCAATTAAGTGTTGGTTTAGGGTCTATGAATGAACGGGCCGTTGATAGAAATACATGCCTTTTCATAGTGGAAAGAGTAAAACACTGGCCGACCAGGGGGAGATATAATACTTGTTAAAAGGCAGAGGATAAAAACTGCATCAAGTTAAAACAAATACAGTAAAATACTGACCGACCAGCGGGAAATAAAACACTTGCAATTCTCAAGTATTTTAATGTATTTGTTTTATTATAACTTGCTGCAGTGTTTAACCTCTGTCTTTTAACAAGTATTTTATTTCCCGGTGGTCGGCCGATATTTACTGTATTCATTTTCACTTGCTGCAGTTTTATCCCTCTTTTGAGGTCGTTTGCAACGTTTAGTGAAAGCTTGAAGCGCCAGGAGAATCGGGGACGGGGATTAAGGGAATATTGAAAAAAAAAAAAACATGGAAATGTTTCGAGGGGAAGGAAACTTTAAAAATTACCATTCACCAGTTATAAACATTACAAACATAAATTAATACATATGTACACACGTATGTATGTATATAATAAGTACATAGATACATCTATATATATATATATATATATATATATATATATATATATATATATATATATATATACACCTGTCACATTACAAAACATTTCTAGTACTTCATATATATATATATATATATATATATATATATATATATATATAATATATATATATATATATAATATATATATACATATACATATATACACATACATACATATACATGTGTGTATGGGGGTGGGTGGGTGTAGGTGTAGAAAGACAGACATAGACAGAGATAGGAACAGGGAGTTAGATAGAAAGATACACACAGAGACACAGAACTTGCTTAACACGTGAGTACCTAACACTATCGATTAGAACACGTGCAACAGAGAGACCTTATTGGTCAGAGGGGGAATAGCTGAGATGCTTCTTTCAGCTTGCTTCGCAAGTTTTAACAGAGTTTTAGCAGTTTTAATGAGTTGTAAGCTGTCGGCAGTGCACGTGGGCGACACTGTGTAAACACCCCGCTCATTTTAGCTTTGGTCTTGAGTTCGGCAAAACTGTCCTCTTTAAGACCTGTCCTTTGAAAGGGCAGCTCGTTCTTCCATTTTCTTTGCGCTGTGCACCCCTGATCTGAGTGATCTTTCCCTCCGCGCGGCCATTTCACGTTCAATGACCTCATCCTCTCCCTGACAAGCTTTTCTTTCCTTGATCCATTCCTTGCATCTCTCAGCCGCTTCTCTCTATTTAATTTTCTTCTTCAAGCTTGCAATTTTTTCGTCTCATTCCTTTCATTCATGTTCTCATCTCTCTCCTTCTTCTCCTGATTCGTGTTTTTATCATTCTCTACCAACCGGTCGATGACCGTGTCAATAATTTCTGTATTATTTTGAAGTTTTTAAATTACTTTCTTTCTGAAGAACAGCTTCTGCCGTTAAAGATACATGGCAGACAAGATAGACTGACAACTTGAAGATAGATTGCGTGCAGCGGCCTTCGCTGGGTTTCGAACCACTAGCGACGTTTTCGATGCTAGGGCAGCAACGGGCAGTCATTTGCACATGCGCGCTATAGTCAATAAGACGTGATGAAAATCACTTTCTCCTGCGCACACGGTAAGGAATTTGTCTCTCGAGGCAAAAATATCAAAGATGTTGGATATTTTGCTCAACAGTTCCAGAGGAAAAAAACTCACAAAAAATCGCTAGCACGTGATTGTAAAACAGCTAAGCAAACAGCCTCGAATGAAATTTCGCTCAGCTAATTTCTCTTGTGTGATGCTCAGTAAAGTTTAACATAATATAATTTAATATGCATCATATACAATATATTGTGACAATATGACAATAGGTTACCGTTATTTGATATTGTTTATATTAGTAGCAGGCGTTTTCGAACATAGTTTCCTATCTTGCAATAGCAAAATAGCAATCCCGAATTATTTTTACAAATACTTAAAAGTGTAATGTAACAATAATCCGATATTAATGCTCTGTAATTGTAGTGCAAATTTAGCCACGATAGATATGAAAAAATCCATATGTTGACTACGGTCATTATAAAGTGGGATGTGACAGTTTTTGCTGGTTGATATTTGCAAATTTCATATAAATGTCGTGGTGAGACCTGCTAAACTTGGAAATATTGCTCTTGATGTGTTGGCTCGCTCAACATTTTCCTGCTGAAAGAATTAATACAAGCAAGCTTACTACAGTATCGCCATCCCGCGATGTATACTAAATGCCTTCGCCCGCGCCTCGTCAGTTGTTACAGATTCATTCTGTCGACCTCACCTTACACACAGTCCCTCTATGTGGATAGAGGGACTGTGCCTTACATCATGAAAGAAATGGTGTTCACACTGGTTAGGGGAAACCATTTGATTTCTGGGGGGGTATGGAGGAAGTGGGTATGGGAGCAAATTTTTTTTCCTGTCAGAGTGACAGAATTTTTTTTTCTACTGTCAGACCTGCACCAGTTTATTTTCCAAACAGAGTAGTCTGGCAGAGACCCTGCGATTCGCGTTCTTCCCTGTTGGAACACGCGCGCGCCCTTCAGAGACGCGACGCGAATCCTTCGCTGATAACTGCGTCTCACGTGTCTAGACGCAGCTTGTCACTGAGCTCATGAGGCGGGGACCAGCCAACGCGAATCCCAGGGTCTGGACGTTCTTGCAAGCAACCGGTCGGATTTCTGCCTGATCCGGGTACTTTATAGAACTCAAAACAAAAATGACAGGTAGCATAGCCAAATAAAATTAAAAATGAAAAATAAAAACATACCGCGTATATAAGTCTACAGCTACTAGTATATATTCTCTCCGCCCAGTTAGATAGTTTTTTTTTTTTGACGTCACTACCTTTATGAATATTCATATACTTGCAAGAACCGACAGTCACTGTGTCTGGCAGCGCGTGCTCACAGCTGCACAGCCTAGCCTTCGAATGAAGGCCCATCGCGGCGCGCATAAAACAAGGCACGGCGACTGTGGAGAGTCTGCAAATAGAGTAGCAGTGCAAATTTTTTTATTGGTCATCAAGTTTGTAATGCGTTGTACATAAGGGAGTCGTCATTATTTACGGCCTGAAACTCCGAAATTTCGAGTAGCCCCCCCTCGCCAACCATGATGAATTTGAGTAACCTCCCTCTCTAAGTCTGAAATTTGACTGATCCCCCACTTAGAAATGTTAAATACCAATACATGTAGGCCTAATTGTAAAATTTACAAAATACAGCAACAGTAAAGACCTTTCAAATCCTGATGTACCCTGCTAGACTATCATCAGTTATCTCATGATGGTTCAAAAAAGGTGAACCCATCAAAATGAAATTCAAAGTCACAATAAAATAAAGATATAAAAGCTCACGCAGTATCTAACCATGGGTATTATGACAGGGTTTTCACTAGGATATCTGACCGGGCAGAATTTTAAAGTACAGGGCGAGTACACGCGAGAGGCTTAGGGGGAAGTGTCACAGCGGCTTTCCCCTATCTTGCATGGAAATTTTTAAGATATTGATGTGTGCAATGGGCAGTCTGGTGCAATCTGAGAGGTGTTTTTAATTTTTTACTAAGTGAAACTGTTAGAATTACACAAGGGGTAGAGCACGAGAGGGGGGCTCCCCTCTGGTACTGAAAGTTTTGAGAAATTGATGTGTTTAATGGTGCAATCTGAGATGAGTTTCAGTTTATTTTGCACTCGGTAAAACTGTTTGAAAATGACATTGGACACTGATATGTTTTACATTTTTTGCATGATCAGTGTTTGAGTCACAATTAACCAAACAATGACGATACAATTTGTGAAAAACAGTTCTGTTTGCAAGAGACTGAAGACAAATGAATATACAGGAACGGAAAATCTGTGACCTTGTGTCATTTCTCCAGTTGCCAGCTTCTAATGAAAAGCATGAATATGGTATGTTTAACTGTCAAAATGGTCATTGAACTGAGGTAAATTAAAACATGTTTCTGTGATAATAAAGGATGAATTCACAACAGTTCAGTTTTGTCCTAGACCCTGTGAAAATTTTGAGAAATTGATGTGCGCCACGGTGCAGTGTAGTGCAATCCGAGAGGTATTTTCAATTTGTCTTTTACCAGTAAAACTGTTAGAAGACCCAAGGGGGAGAGCACGAGAGGGGTGCCCCCCTCTCGCATTGAAAATTTTGAGAAATGGATGTGTGCAATGGTGCAATCTGAGATGTGTTTCAATTTATCTCGCATAAAAAAATTAAGTAATCCCGCCCCCTTCTTCCTCTCTACATTTTGAAGTTTTCAATTTTTTTAGTGACCCCTCCCTCCTCACATTCCTCCGAATACATGGCGAGACACCGGTGATTCGATAGTGCTTTGACCCTAGTCATGTGATCTCAGTCCCCGGTAAACCGGTTGTTGATTGAGTGATTCGTCTTAACGGTGTTTAAGAACCAAAAATGGGGTTCCTTCATCAGTCGCTCTCTTGATTTGTATCCACTCCGCTTGATTGTGTGATTATTAAGTCATCTTCGTCCTCAAAGAGGAGAAGCCAGATTAGTTTTGAGAGAGTTCGCCACTATTGACGGACTCTATAGTGAGCGATCCGGTGTTTGGTGTCATATTATAATTGACATGACCAAGCATCGAAGTAAGTTCTCAGGGAAGATGTTATCTTTTGAGGTCAGAATTGTCAACTTGTACATTTTTCTAAGATATTCATGTTGACAGAATAATATATTGGTTTTAACACTAGTTTATTGACTCCTGTCTTGTGTTTTAAATTTTCACAATTTATAGAAGTCAAATAGTCCCCTTTAGATAGTGCCTATGCCATTGAGATATTGCGACAGAAATCCTGAAATATGATTTCTTGGGTTAGAAAAGGGAAGTAAAACATTTAGTGTACTGAGGTGTAAAGTCGACCTATGTAGTGCATGCTTATATCATAAGCGCTGGGGAAAAAACATAAGAATTGCTTATGGTAAAAACATTTTCGCCGCCTATAGCGGCGCACCTGCAAAGAATACATGAGAATAAGGTTTCCAAATTTTGGTAATTTCTGGTGCATTGTGACAATTTTTTTTTCACTTCTATCTGTTATGACAATTTTTTTTCTCAGGCCATGACAGGATCAATTTTTTTTCTCTTCTATCTCACCTGGTGACAAAATCTGAAAATCCTCCATACCCTCCCAGAAATCAAATGATTCTCTCCTTATTTAGAAAAGACGTTACCGATTACGTCATGAAGTGTTAGAACGCTGCAAGGATGAAGGGAATTGCTGTCAGGTACGAGGCCAGGACACTGGTTCATCACAACTAGGAGACACCACTATATATCGTGCGCAATGGCTCTTGTAGATTGTCCTTAGCACCTTGTCGAATAACGCGATGTAAGAAACTTTTCAGAGAAGGTCAGCACTCCCTGTTGGGTCTCAGTTTCGTCACAAACAGAGAGTACCTAGCTTTGAGGCGCAAATTATGACTTTTATTACTGAATTATCGAACGCCTCGTTCATTAAATGTATTACGCGCCTAGAAAGTGAAAGACTTTAAATTTTCCATTTTAGAAAAACTAAGTACTGAAAAGTTGTCTTACACCGACAGCTTTAAAATGAAGCCCAAAAAGTGATAGATCAGGAAAGAAGTGAAAAGTTTTAGAGTCACAATATGTGTCCTCGAGGCGTATTCAACCTTTAATAGCATGTTATGTTACGGACACGAATGCTGTGTTGACAGATTAGATACCGGGAACAGTAACATGGTTTTGGGAGTAGAATAAGAAACTTTTTTTACAAATGAAACAAAAGAATAGTGAAATATACCTTCCAAATATGCAACAACTCATATACGTGTTAAAGGTCCATGGTCTACATCTTTTTCCATTTTTGCCAAGATAAGATTATTTGAAATCAAATGCAACTTTAATAGGTAAAATGCTTACTGAAGAGTTAACAAGAACTTTTTTATTCAAATATTAGCAACGAACGCACAACTTACAGTTCAACAACTAAATACTAAATAATTTTCATATGTGGCCCAAAATGAACCAACGATTTTAATGATGGCGTCCGCATATGCATGAATGTAAGCGCGTGACTTTACTTGACGAAATCCAGCACAAAGTATTGGAATACTGACATTTTCAAAGACAATATTGCTTACTACCAGGAATCCAAAACATCTGTGTCAAGAAAGGATCTTTATGGGGTTATATTTGCAAATTTTGTATAAATGTAGTATTTAGACTAAGAAATAGTACTCCCGATGTGGTGGCTCGCTCTGTCTTTTCCCGCTCAAAGGATATCACAATAGCGCCACCATAGCGATGTAAACTCGAGACCTTCGCATCGTCACAGTTGATGTCGACCTGACATTAGGAAAGAAACACTGTTCAAGCTCGTCATATAGAAGAGGTTACCGATTACGTCATGAAGTGTCAGTATGCTGCAAAGCTGAAGGGACTGGCTCTCAGGTACAAGGCGAGGACAACGGTTCATCAAAACTGGAAGACCACGATATATCTTACACAATGGCTAGTTGATTGTCCTTAACACCTTGTCGAATAACACGATATGAGAAACTTTCCAGAGAAGGTCAGCACTCTGTGTTGGGTCTCAGTTTCGTCACAAACAGAGAGTACGGAACCTTGAGGCGCAAGTTGCATCTTTTATTTCTAAATTGTCGAACGCCTCGTTCATTTATAAGGTACTACGCGATTTGAAAATGAAAGACTTAAACTTTGCTCAAACTTCCTTAAATCAAATTTTCAATTAGTATCATACCAAATCAAGAAAGAAATAAGGGGTTATAAAGTTTAGCACCTGATAAACAAATTGCATACCGATATTTGAAATTCAAAATGGCCGACACCTTGTGTTGACTCTATGGGTAAAAATAAAATTTTCGAGTTTCGAAAACCCAAGGCATCGTAAAGTTTTCTCACTCCAAGAGCTTTAAAATAAGCTCCAACAAGTGGAAGATCAGAAAGGAATTGTTAAAATTTGAGAGTCCGAATATCTGTCTCCAAGACTCATTTTACCTTAAAGAGACAAAGTCAACCATTTTTCATGAATTTTGTTTGATAACAAATGATGGTATGAATACATGATACATGAAACCATCGCGAAAATGAATTAATGGTCATAACCATTAATTCATTTTTGCGATGGTTTCATTTAATTTGTTTAAAACCGGGGTCGAATATATGCATGGTCACTCATTTATTCAGTATCTTTCAACATGTCAAACAATATAAATAGTATCTCGTATCAAACAAAATTCATGAAAAATGGCCGACTTTGTTCCTTTAACACCCTATGAAGGATGAATTGTTTATACTGTACGGCATCTTTGACTAATAAATTACTTCTTCTCATTTAACTGGTCTATTTTCAATTTCACAATTTAAACTCAACTTTTACGTGTTCATATTCTATGTGACACCCCTATTTCCATCGAAACAGCTTTCCTAAACAATTACTTGCCAAAATATATATAAATATATGCCACTCTGTATCTTGAATGTTCAAACGCGATTTCCACCTGATCGATGAATCCAGTACCAACTTACTGACAATTTCAAAGAGCCAATGTGGCTTAATAGACAGGAATCAAAATCATGATATTTTTTTGTAAGTAATGCAAAACGATGCAGTCAATGCGGTTTCTGTTCAAGACCGAAGAACTTTTCTCAGAAATTGCTCAGGACGATAGAGCTCAAGCATACACAACACCAGCGATTTTTTCATATTTGGGTCGAATGCACCTCGTATGCAAGAAAGAACGATAGAAACTATATATTCTGCAGCTAATTGGAAAAACGAAAGAGGTATATATGACGTTAGGCTCACTCCTGAGCTCCAGAAGGAATTTTTGATTATGTGATTGCCATGAAAAGTCAAGGTGTCAATGGACCAGGATGTTGCTCAGCAGCTCAACCTTTCGCTTGCCAACAGCGCCACCAATAGTTCTTTTCAATAAAGTACATCTACCAACTCACAGTCGAAGCGCTATTTGTACCGATTCCATTAGTTTTTAAACATTTGTGTTCTTGCCGTCATTGACGAGAATACTGACCTACTTCTGTTGTGATCCATCGATGTTATAAAGAAACAGCCAGTGGAGGCATCGTTTTAATTGTTCGACCCTGTAAGATTGAAGTTCATGAAATATTTACGACCCCCGAACAAAAGACTTCCTACAACACGCACACACCTTAAAAGATACAGACGAAATTAGAATTCCATCAAATAAGAAGGATAAAAAAAACGAAAACTGCGCCAGATTCCTGCGCAAACCATCATTATGTAAAAAAGGTAAACGACAAAATCCTTTGACATGATGTAAATTGAGAGCGGTATATAAGGGTAGGTCAAACCCCAAACTGGGACGGACTCCCAGTTGGCTCAAAATGCACTCTGGGACCTGTCCCAGTTGGCTTCCAGAACCGGTCTCAGTCGGCTTCAAAATGCACTCTGGGACCGGTCTCAGTTGGCTTCCAGGACCGGTCCAAGCATGGAGGTAGAGAGAAAGACCTTTCTACCTCCATGGTCCCAGTTGGCGTCAAATATGAACACAAACACAACTTTTATTGGTTCTTCATTGTATGTGAAAATATTCATACGTTAAAAATAAAGAAACACGCATAAACAAACAAGCAAACAAACAAACAAACCAGACGTGAACTGAATTTGCTCACGTGTTTTACAACCGGTTCATTAGAAGTACGCTTCACAGAACAATAAGATATCTGCTATATCACTATATATAGCAGGTTTCATCAACTTTCGCACAGTACTCTCAGAGTTAAATCACTAATTACAAAACTTTATTTAATATGTAAAAGAGCTTTTTATTAACTTGACACTGCTCAATGCTTCTCAGTACAATTAGATATCCATCAGATCAACATCTGTAGTACGTTTCATTAAATATAATGCTATAATTTTAGAGTAATATCACTAATTACAAAGTACATTAAATATGTAAATGAACCCTTAAGTTCAATGTTTCAAAGCACAATTAGATAATTATCAGATCAATGTCTTTAGAAGGTTTCATCAAATTTTGTGCAGTAATTTCAGAGTTGTATACCCTAATTACAAACTTCATGAATATGCAAATGAGTTACTTATTAACTTGGCACTGGACAATGCTCCTCAGTACGATTAGATATTTATCAGATCAATATCTGTATCAGGTTTCACCGAATTGGGTGCCGTAATTTCAGAGTTAAATGCCTAATTACAAAGTTCATTAAATATGCAAGTAAACCCTTAATTAACTTCACACTACTAAATGTTTTACACCACAGTTAGATATCTGTCGATCAGTATCTGCTGCAGACTTCATCAAATTTTGTGCCAACACGATTGGAACTAATTTGGGATAATTTGATGGTGAAGTAATGTCGATTTAATCTACAAATGTGATCTCATCTGCTTTTCTTTTTACATGACACAGTTGTTTTTATGAGTAATTTGTATCATTGCAACATCAAACTATCTGGCACCAAAAACATTTGAGAAATGTAAAGATTATGGAAATCCAATTTTCCCAAATTAGTTCCAATCGTGTTTGCAGTAATTTCAGAGTTATATACCTAATTACAAAGTTCATTAAATATGCAAATAAACTCTTAGTTAACTTTCACACTACTAAATGCTTTACACCACAGTAAGATATCTGTCGAATCAGTATCTGCAGCAGACTTTATCAAATTTGGTGCAGTTATATCGGAGTTATATGACTAATTACAAAACTTTATTAAATATGCAAATGGGCTATTTATTAACTTGACACTGCCCAGTGCTTCTCAGTACAATTAGATATTTATCAGGTCAATATCTGTAGCAGGTGTCTCATTATAAAGTGATAATATATATTTCCGAGTATGTTATAAGATAGACGCTATGTAATGATACACATTCTCTTGTAACTTTTACTTTCTAGTTATATCTTGCCGTCACAAGATAGTATATTTTGTATACAACAAATTTCTTGTAAGCGCAAAATGTTAGCTGAACAAGATTAAACTATTCAGACGGCAAAAGATACAATCATAACATTATCTTCACAGAAGTTTGATAGTAACTCAGTAATTTCCCATGCACAAGATTACATTTTGTGCTAGAAAGTATCTGGTGCGCAATAGATACTACCAGGTGCGCAGCAGAAAATATAGTCCAGTCATTTTTTGCCAAAAAAGGGGGTAACCAACCACAAATTGCAACAAAATTTATTTTTTCACCATTCATCTAAGAAAAGCCCATATAAAAACATATCAAAAGTCTTCCAAAATTTAAGGAGTGGAAAACCGCCTAGTTTGCATGAATCCAAAATGGCCGCCCCGGTATTATAGGTCCAAGTTTTTTGGCCACTTACTGCTCAATATTGGTCCGATTTTGATAATTTATTTATTTCATGTACCTTGTACATATACCTTGTACATTCCCTTCATATTTTAGACATGTTTACGATAATTCCATTGTTATTATTTACAAAACAGGAACATAAGTCTGAATTTTAAGGTAAAACAATGGTATTCTCACACACTATGTCTTGTAATCAATACTTGTTTCATTTTATACGATACAAATGTCTGTAATGTGAAATAAATAAATAAATAAATAAATAAATAAATAAATAAATAAATAAATAAATAAATAAATAAATAAATAAGAAAAAAAGAAAGAAAGAAAGACAAGAAAGACAAAATTATTCATCAGTTGTTGCTTCGTCTTTGGTAGTAAAGGGAAAGCAACTCCACACATCGTTCATATTTGGGTTGTTTGCCTTTTGTGTATGATATTGTGTATAATATAAGTGTATATCATGTTTGGCTGTTTTATGTAAAATGTTGCTTAGCCATGGCGAGACGTACCCGTAATCTACGTGTCTTGTGTTAATCCGCACTGGAGCGGAGAGATTGCTGTGACACTACGATACTTTGGCGCTACGTTTCGAAAACAGAGTTTTCTGGGGTACACACTTGGAGATAGGTTCGGGTTAGAGAGAGACAGAATGGCCGGAGACAGCTTTGTATTGTGTCTTAGTATGACCAAGTTCAAAGCTAAAAAAGGAAACACAGAAACAAGAATCATAGTATGACAAAAATAACGAAACGTCGCAATAGAACAAAATTGAGCACTGTATCAAACAACAATCTCAGATTCATTAAGAACCTATCGACACACGAACTCACCAACATTGAAATCAACGTACTTAGCAAAGGCTTAAAATTCATTCCCACACCAAATCGTCCTAACAGAATCCACCTGTTAGGGGACATAAAAAATACATTCGGAAAATGAGACTCCGATATATCATGAGACACAAACAGACCGTACAACACCCATTCAAAATGAACTCGAAATGGATCCCACATACAACCGAGAACACAAAACTAGAAAATTATTTGGAAGCGACAAAATTGGCTATTGTTAACACACCTATTCGAAACACAAAAAACAACATGACACGTGCAGAACAAATAGCGTTGAAAACGCTATCAAAAAACAAGAAGATAACCATCAAACCGTTTGATAAAGGACGGGGGACAGCAATTTTAAACACTGATGATTACATTAGAGAATGCCAACGTCAACTTAACGATCAACAATACTACACAAAATTGGCAACAGATGACACAAAAAATACAATAGAAGACATACACAATCTCATAACAGAAATGTACAATGAAAAACACATTGACCATCACACATATGAATATTTGAATCCAGTCAATAGAAAAATAAGAACACCACTTTGGTACCTTCTACCGAAAATACACAAAATGCCGCCACCAGGAGCTATGTTCGTAGGACGGCCAATCATAAGTGGATGCTCCAGTCCAACATTTCACATATCAGAATTCATTGACCATTTTCTCAAACAAATCGTCAAGAAACAACCAACATACATCAAAGACAACAGACTTTATACGGAAAATTGAGACAATCAAAGTTCCGGCCAAAGCGACACTAGTAACACTGGATGTAATTTCCATGTACACGAATACACCACATGATGAGGCAATTGAATCAGTCGGCAGAGCATTAAATCAGGAAAGATCATCAAACAATTACATAATCAAGCAACCACCAACGAAACACATGATAGCTCTGCTAGAAATAATCTTAAAAAACAACACATTTGAATTCAACGATGAATTCTACCGGTAAATATGAGGATGCTCGATGGGCCCCTGTTTCTCCAGAAATAGCAGATATTACCTTGCACGAGACAGAAACGAGAATAATACAGAAACACAAACAGCAAATATCGACTGGCTGAGACTCGGGGACGATGTTTTCTGATTTTCATTGGAACACAACACGAACTCAATGAATTCATATTAAACATCAACAAAATGCACCTACGTTCAATTTTCGTCGAAAGCTCCTCTCAAGAAATCACATATTTAGACCCG
The DNA here is from genome assembly GCF_041260155.1 of Ptychodera flava. Taxonomy (NCBI): domain Eukaryota; kingdom Metazoa; phylum Hemichordata; class Enteropneusta; family Ptychoderidae; genus Ptychodera; species Ptychodera flava. The sequence goes on from NC_091931.1 coordinate 21,727,618, forward strand.
ACTACACAGTACAGAGATTTCCCATGATACATCATGATTTGTACCAACACAGATTCCACTGTGAAGTCTACCATGTCTCCATGTGTAGACAAAATTACTGGACTAGTCGTAAAAATCTGAAAACGTACTTTAAGGACACCTTTCTTCTCAATTTCCATTTTAAAGGATTAAGAAAATTGTGCTTAATTGAGAGAAGAGAAAGGATTTTTTTAATTTTCCACTGGTTGTGTCCTCAGCCATACAGAATAAAGTGATGAAAAGTAGGGAGACTAGTTGCACCTGTTTATGAAACAAAAGGATATTGATTTTTTCCCAAATAGGAAAGACAAAAGAAATTTACATGCCTACTTTTTTTCAGAGAATGACCCCTTCAGTGGTCATAACTTACTTCCCAAAACTCTGACATTTGTAGTACATGCAGAATGTGACCTTTATGGTTATTTAATGGTTTCTTTGAAATTTATACCACAATATTTCAATGTACTTTTAATAAATATAATTAAACATATTATCTTGAGACTTCACATTATTGATTTTATGAAGAACTGAAAAAGTTATAAGAAAACTAACGTTGTTGGTACAAATAAACAGCATTGTGGGTAATTTATTGTAATGTGGACTAACTACAAAGGTCGTCAATACAACAAAGAGAATATTCTCGACATCAAGACATACACAAAGCCAACAGATACATTCCAATTCTTACAAAGAAACTCATGCAATCCGGCAGCAACATCCAAAGGTCTGATCAAAGGTGAACATTACGATACATTAGAACATTGTAACAACGAAACTATTTTACACAGAAAGTCACACAATTTAGTGAAAAATTACAAGACCGACAATACAAAAAAATTAAATAGAACGCATTATCAGAGAGACAGATCATAAAAGCAGAAAAAGACTGCTTGAACAACAAAAAGAAAGAAATAACGCCACCAACAATACAATAGTCTTCATACAGCAATAGCCCGTACATAGAAACGACAAAAATCAAGCAAGCCCTGACAGAAAACTGGAGTGAACTTGAAAAAGACGAAACACTAAAAAAACTGTTCCAAAACCAACCAATAATCGCATATAGAAGGAACATAAATAAAGGCGACACACTTATAAGCGCCAACGCCAGACTTCACAAAAACTACAATAGCTCAAAGTCAGGTTCACACGAACCTACACAAACACAACGAGACAAACAGTAGACATTCTAGCTTCCCTACTTGAACAACAAACGTAAGTGGAACAACATATTACCAAATAAAAACAATCAACCATTCAACACGTCTCACCAATCAAAAATGAATTTTAAGCGACTGATGAAGAAAACTCTGTTTTCGAAATGTAGCGCCTAAGGATCGTAGTGTCACAGCAATCTCTCCGCCCCAGTGCGGATATACACAAGACACGTAGATTACGGGTACGTCTCGTCATAGCTAAGCAACATTTTACATAAAACAGCCAAACATGATATACACTTATATTATGCACATATATCATACACAAAACGCAAACAACCCAAATATGAACGATGTGTGGAGTTGCTTTCCCTTTACTGCCAATACTATTTAATTCCCGTGTGATCTGTACACCTTCAAGGAGACTTTAAACCCCATCTTCCTTGGCTCGGCTCTCCCGCGCTGGCACACCCTGTCAATTCAGGCGCGGCTGTATATCTACAATTTGGGGTAAAATCATCAGCACTTGGGAAGCTAGTAATTTTAAAATTACCAGCTAGTATTGAACCCCATTTTGAGTTTCACAACTGTGGTGACAACAGTGTACCCTGGTAACACAATATAACCACACTAGATATAACTAGACTTCAAACAGGTTAACTTTGTTTGATATGAATAAACCGCCCACTTTTTATATGACGAATGTTCTAAACAATGCGTAAGTTCAGCCGGTGGCTTTTAATGTGAAATAGGGAATAGTTCATTGGCAAATTAACAACCAAAAACAAATGGATGCATATTCTGTATTAGTTATACTGAGATTGCTTTCAATTTTATTTATATATTTCACACCATATACGTTAGCATCTTGCAAAATTAGACCAGTATTGATTGGAAGTTGAAGTGTGTGTGTGTACCATTGTTTTACCCTGAAATTCAGACTTGTCTGCCTGTTTTATTAATAAGTACAATTGGAAATGCCCTAAAAATGTTGGAAATAAAAGAGAATGTACAATTTATAAGAAACAAAAAAAATTATCTAAATCGGACTGATTGTCAATATTTTGTTTGTTTGTTTATTTGTTTGTTTGTTTGTTTGTTTGTTTCCTGAGTACCCTGTTGGTCATTCATTCATTCACTATCTTTCAACTTGTCAAACAATATTAGTATCTTGCATCAAACAAAATTCATGAAAAATGGCCGACTTTGTCCCTTCAAAGCGGTATCTGGTGGTTATATCTCGTTAAATTATATATATTAAGTTAATATGTTGCTGCGTAGGAATATAATTCCAGACCTTTGTTGCAGCACATTTTAGTGTAAACTGACCTGCTGCATGTTTAGTTTTCGGTATTGGTAAATCGTTTCGAACGCTTTTCCTTGTATCACACTTACATGCTAGAGGTACGACAGCGGTTGCTGGTAGTCTACGATTCGGGGTATCATGTACACATATACTGCAGGTTGTAACTTCTGTAACTTCAAAATATCTGAAATACCAAGTGGTGCCGAGTTTGCCCTATAATCACTGAAAGTCATTGTACGAACCAGCTTTGTTTTGAATTAGTAAAATTTCGTTCAAATGTGAAGGATACGTATTTCCCCAGACTTCGAAGGCACACATTAATTGGGACAGGACAAAGGAACTGTATTATAGTACAAGTGTGAAAGGTGGTACTTCATGACATATTAACAAAAATAAACACTCGTTAACTTGCTTATTTCTTAACTTGTTTCTGGGGCAAATTACAGTCTATGGTCGTCCAAACAACAGACATACAGTCTACAATGTACTTTGTACAGTATTTCCCTCTTCACTCGGAGTGACCCGTAACATACACGGTTCTTTCTGCTACTTTTTACGATTGCATAGTTGGTCAGTTTGTTGGTATCACATCTGATCAATAGCTTGAAACTACATTCAGGGCAATATCGCCAACACGTTGTACAGTGGATTAAATTTGAATCATCGGTGTACAATCTGAAATCAAACACATCAGAGGAACAAGAGAGATCATGGATATAAACAAGAAACAATGTTGGCGCTAGAACTGATCGCTTGGGAACGCTACAACTTGAGAAAGGAGCTTCTTATGAGATTCTTCACCATAGACGCTGACAACCTGACTTCTAGAAGACAGGTAGTCTTATATCCACCGTCGAGGCAAGCCTCTGACACCATATCACTCTAACTACTCTAACAAAATATTGCGATTTAGTCAGAGACTTTGGAAAAGTCTGTAGATAAACCTATCGTATCGTATTTCTTCCAAAAAGTACTGTTTAATTACCATCGAATTCGTGCAATAATAAATATTATATCATACCAGTATATTGATGGTGCAAATACGGCATTCTGATTGGTCGAGACGCGAAAAGAACCGTGTTATATTGACGATATACTACGGCTGGCATACACGCGAGCTCTCACCTTGAGCAAAAATCCCTTTTATGACGTTGCACGCCAGAATTTCAATATACTCTTATGATATAATAGCAATAAATCACACCCAGCGAAGGTATACCATTCGATTTTGACCAATTCACTTCATATGATTGTGCACTTATGTGCATATATGTGTGCAATATGTCGTGAACTGGTCAACGTCTCGTGGTATACCATCGCCTGGTGTGCTTTATTGCTTAAATAACATTCGTTTGTTTTCAAATATTTTGCTGAACACTGGTATTTTGAAACTGGTCTGTAGATACATCATTAGTAAAATTTCGTTCAAATGTGAAGGATACGTATTTCCCCAGACTTAGAAGCCACACATTATGTGGGACAGGACATAGGAATTGTATTATAGTACAAGTGTGAAAGGTGGTACTTCATGACGTATTAAAAAAAATAAACACTCGTTAACTTGCTTATTTTAATTACTTGTTTCTGGGGCAAATTACAGTCTCTGGTCGCCCAAACAATAGACATGCAGTCTACAATGTACTTTGTACAGTATTTCCTTCTTCACTCGGAGCGACCCGTAACATACACGTTTTTTTCTGCTACTTTTTACGATTGCATAGTTGTCAGTGGTCAGTTTGTTGGTATCACATCTGATCAATAGCTTGAAACTACATGCATTCAGGGCAATATCGCCAACACGTTGCAGAGTGGAATAAATTTGAATCATCGGTGTACAATCTGAAATCAAACACATCAGAGGAACAAGAGAGATCATGGATATAAACAAGAAACAATGTTGGCGCTAGAACTGATCGCTTGGGAACGCTACAACTTGAGAAAGGAGCTTCTTATGAGATTCTTCACCATAGACGCTGACAACCTGACTTCTAGAAGACAGGTAGTCTTATATCCACCGTCGAGGCAAGCCTCTGACACCATATCACTCTAACTACTCTAACAAAATATTGCGATTTAGTCAGAGACTTTGGAAAAGTCTGTAGATAAACCTATCGTATCGTATTTCTTCCAAAAAGTACTGTTTAATTACCATCGAATTCGTGCAATAATAAATATTATATCATACCAGTATATTGATGGTGCAAATACGGCATTCTGATTGGTCGAGACGCGAAAAGAACCGTGGTATATTGGCGATATACCACGGCTGGCATACGCGCGAGCTCTCAACTTGAGCAAAAATCCGTTTATGACGTTGCACGCCAGAATTTCAATATACTCTTATGATATAATAGCAATAAATCACACCCAGCGAAGGTATACCATTCGATTTTGACCAATTCACTTCATATGATTATGCACTCGCTATCGCTCGTGCAATATGTCGTGAACTGGTCAACGTCTCGTGGTATACCATCGCCTGGTGTGCTTTGCTTAAATAACATTTTTTTTTTCAAATATTTTGCTGAACACTGGTAATATTGAAACTGGTCTGTAGATACATCATCTGCATCACCCTTTTTTTTGTAAATTGGTATAGTCCTTGCTACATTTAAGTCTTTAGGAAATTCCCCCATTGAAAATATTAAATTCAGAATATGACAGAGTGGCTTAGATGTCTTTTACAAATCTTGATATAGTCATGACCCGTTTCTTTTACCAGTATCTTAAGATGCGATGGTGTTTACGACATCACTTTCAGTTAAAAGGGATGCATTCGTCAGAACTGCGCTCAAAGGTCGTATGGGACCCATACGACCAATGGCAACACTGTATCCAAGGTACGACGGTGATTGATGAAAGTTAAAACATGTCTGTCATAATCTACATCGTGTAATTTAGTGTATGATTCAAATGTTGCAGCTATGATGATGAGGTGCATCTAGATATCGTGCTCGAAATACATTGTTTGTAAGAAAGAAACTCGCACAGGCACAGTTCAGACGACTGTTTCCCTTTAATACAGGGCGTAGAAAATAATGTTTGACTGGCCTGTGCAAGTAAATTTAGAATTTTTTTGTCAGAAGTAACATGTATGTCTTCAGTTAGGTTTTTACAATTGTGGACAACAAAATTGGTGAAATGCTCAGCCATATCATGAAACTGAATGAATGTTACCATTATCATATGACCTTCAGAAAAAGCAGTGATTTGATTCCGTGTTTTGAATTTCTTACAAGCTGTCTACCTAAAATATCATTAATAACCCCCACATTTCTTTTGTGTTACTCTTATTGGTCGTAAAACGGTCGTAATAACTCTTTTCGCCTCTCTTTAAAGTTTTTGTCAAGGCATATATACAAGTTTTATAAGTACTCAAAAATGGTTCCACAAAATGATTCTTAATCACCGTATCATATCACAACTATTTCAAAAGTATTGATTCACGAATTTCCCTCGTAATCCAAGGTTAATTTTTCATTTTCCTATTTTTACAAGCAATCTTTTTAGTGGTTCATGTTTTGAGATGATGCCAAGAAACTCTATACAGAAAATCTGATATGCACTTTTGACATCCACTTGACTGACACTTAAGAGCGTCTTCCCGTCTTTATAATTTAAGATCGCTTCTGAAGTCATCGTTTTTATAATGTGAAAACTCCCGTGTAGGGGTATGACTTGATTCAGAAGACTGTGTATTCATGTTTTGAAGAAATCAAAATACTGGGAAAGGGTCAGAAATGTCAGCAAAGATCGCACAACCATCAACACGTCTATCATAAATATTTGTGTAAGTATTTACAATTATTGTTTCAGAAGTTGTAGTAACATGAGTTAGATTTTTCATAGTTTAAACATGAAAGAGTGCCTAAGAGCCTATTAGCAGTACTGGAGAATTGATGTAAATCAATGTCGACAAATCATCGACTAAAACACAACCTTAGCATTGAGACAAAATCTTTTCCAGACCTTCTGTGAAAAAAATTACATCACCATCTATGGGCGACACTAAGAATGTATTGTTCTCTACCTTGTGTAAATGTCAACCACAATGGCTCGACATTGAGCATCGTAATATTATTAACAATATTAAACTGTAACGAAGAATGGACATGAAAAACCCAATCCCACCCTTCTACCGTGTTCTCTGCATCTGAATTCTAAATTATAATCTTGCAAATTGTACATGTCCTTTTGATGGGTTTGCCAGACTTCAGTCAGAGCAATAATCTTAAAAGTGTTTCTAATACGCTGTTTGATAAATTTATGAACATTGCGAGACAGTTTGGCATTAATGTGAGACACTGACTGTGGTTGTGTCTGTTTGAAAATGTATCACCGAAATTTGAAATTTGAAATACAATAGGTATCGTCAGACACGTGAAAAGATCGACGTGTATGAATGATCGCGAGATGTTGAGTGACTGATTTATTTACCTGTTACCAACACCTTAGCTCATTAGGCAGTATTCAGAGCCGAAGCCTGACCGAATTGCCAAGGGGGCAGAACCTAGCTTAGCTAGGATTTCGGTAATTTACATAAATTTACATACTGACAGTGTAGAAAATTCCGGGAGGGGGCGCAGCTGTTCCCCCCCTCTACCCCGCAGACTACGGTCCTGGTGTTTTTGGACTGACAGCAGTGTGTGTGGTCGAGAGATGCCCGGTTGCAATTAAGGTGTTGGTTTAGGGTTTATGAATGAATGGGTTGTTAGGAAATACATACCTTTAGTGGAAAGCTTGAAGCGGCAGGAGAATCGGGGCGGGGAACTAAGGGAATATTGAAAAAAACATGGAAATGTTTTGAGGGGAAAGGAAACTTTAAAAATTACCATTCAGTAAATTATAAACATTACAAACATAAATTAATACATACGTACATACATATGTATGTATAATAAGTACATACATACATATATACGTACATATATACATACATATATACATACATAAGCTTACATGCATACATACATACATCGGGGCGGGGAATTAAGGGAATATTGAAAAAAACATGGAAATGTTTTGAGGGGAAAGGATACTTTAAAAATTACCATTCAGTAAATTATAAACATTACAAACATACTAGTAAATTAATACATACGTACATACATATGTATGTATAATAAGTACATACATACATATATACATACATAAGCTTACATACATACATACATACATACATACATACATACATACATACATACATACATACATACATACATATATAATATATATATATATATATATATATATATATATATATATATATATATATATATATATATATATATACATATACATGTGTGTATGAGGGTGGGTGGTGTAGACAGAGACAGAGGCAGACAGGGACAGGGAGAGAGATAAAAAGATACATGCACAGACACAGAACTTACTTAACACATAAGTACCAAACACGTGCAGCAGAGAGACCTTATTGGTCAGAGGGGAATAGCTGAGGTGCCTCTTTCAGCTTGCTTCGCGAATTTTAATGAGTTGTAAGTTGTCGGCAGTGCACGTGGCTGACACTGTGTAAACACCCCCGCTCATTTCAACTTTGGTTGTGAGTTCTGGAAAATTGTCTTCTTAAGACCTATCCTTGGAAAGGGCAGCTCGTTATTCCATTTTCTTTGCGCTGCGCGCCCTCATCTGAGTGATCTTTCCCTCGGCGCGGCCATTTCACGATCAATGACCTAATCCTCGCCCTGGCAAGCTTTTCTTTCCGTGATCCATTCCTTGCATCTCTCAGCCGCTTCTCTCTTTTCAATTTTCTTCATCAAGCTTGCAATTTCTTCTTCTAATTCATTTCGTTCATGTTCTCACCTCTCTCCCTCTTCTGGTTCGTGTTTTTATAATTCTCTACCAACTGGTCCATGACCGTGTCAATAATTTCTGTTTTATTTTGAATTTTTGTCTTTAAGTTCTTACTTTCTGAAGAACAACTTCTGGCGTTAAAAATACATGGCAGACAAGATATGCTTTTATGGTTTAAATGTTAAAAGAAAAGATCCCTTCAGACACTGCACTCATCAGATTTAGCTATAATAGCTCTCTATGGCTTCTCAGGAGGTTTAACTGGATGGCTGGCAAGTCTTAACACCCATCAACGTTTTAATTTACCGCTTTTTCCTCTTTGATATTAATGATTGACATCCATTTCTGTACAATAGTTCAGGACCTAGAAAGTGTGAAATACATTCACAGTTTATTCAAAAGACTGTATTCAAACTTTAAAATAGACACTTTGAAATTCCTATCTAACAACAAACATGTCAACAATGTCATTAAAACACAGAATGACTATATATATATATATATATATATATATATATATATATATATATATATATATATATATATATATATATATATATATATATATATATATATATTCCCGTTGTCGCGCGGAGGGTTTACCCAGTTTTCGAAATTTGGAAAGGGGGGGGGTCAGCCACTTTTTAACTTCGGCAAAAAATAATCCAACGCCCCCAGGCCGAAGAAACTGACCAGTCCCTAATTATGCATCATATATAATATATTTTGGTAAATATGACAATAGGTTACCATTATTTGAGATTGGTTATATTAGTAGCAGGCGTTTTCGAACATAGTTTCCTATCTTGCAATAGCAATCTCGAATTATTTTTACAAATACATAAAAGTGTAATGTTACAATAATCGGAAATTGATGCTCTGTAATTATTGTGCAAATTTGGCCACGAAAGATACGAAAAAAATCACAGGCGTTATGTGGACCGGGTAGTTTGTAAAGGTGTAGTTTATTATGCTTTGAGTTATTGCTACGTTCCGACGTTCGCTTTCTGTTTCGTAAGTCTACGTATCAGAACGTCGAAACGTAGCATTAACTCACAGCATAAGCTTAAACTACACTTTTACAAACTACCCGGTCCACAAACGCCTGTGAAAATTCCATATGTTGACTACGGTCAGTTTATAAAATGGTATGTGACAGTTTTTAGTTAGCTGACATTTGCAAATTTCATATAAAGCTAGTGGTGAGACCTGTTAAACTTGGAAATATTGCTCTCGATGTGTTGGCTCGCTCAACATTTTCCTGCTGAAAGAATACTATAGCGAGTTTACATCACAGCCGCAGTAGCGCCACCATCGCGATGTATACTAAATTCCTTCGCCGGCGCCTCGTCAGTTGTTAGAGTTCCTGTCGACCTCACCTGACGTCATGAAAGAAATAGTGTTGACACTGGTTATTTAGAAAAGAGGTTACCGATTACGTCATGAAGTGTTAGAATGCTGCAAGGATGAAGGGAATTGCTGTCAGGTACGAGGCCAGGACACCGGTTCATCACAACTAGGAGACACCACTATATATCTTTCGCAATGGCTCGTGTAGATTGTCCTTAACACCTTGTCGAATAACGCGATGTAAGAAACTTTCCAGAGAAGGTCAGCACTCCGTGTTGGGTCTCAGTTTCGTCACAAACAGAGAGTACCTAGCTTTGAGGTGCAAATTACGACTTTTATTATTGAATTATCGAAATTTTCAATTTTCGAAAAACTAAGTACTGAAAAGTTGTCTTACACCGAGAGCTTAAAATGAACCCCAAAAAGCGGTAGATCAGAAAAGAACTGAAAAAGTTTTAGAGTCAAAATATGTGTCCTCGAGGCGTATTCAACCTTAACAATAGCATGAGATGTTACGGACACGAATGCTGTGTTGACAGATTAGATACCGGGAACTGTAACATGGTTTTGGGAGTAGAATAAGAAACTTTTTTTTTACAAATGAAACAAAAGAATAGTGAAATATACCTTCCAAATATGCAACAACTCATATACGTGTTAAAGGTCCATTGTCTGTATCTTTTTCCATTTTTTTCCAAGATAAGATTATTTGAAATCAAATGCAACTTTAATAGGTAAAATGCTTACCGAAGAGTTAACAAGAACTTTTTTATTCAAATATTAGCAACGAACGCACAACTTACAGTTCAACAACTAAAACTAAATAATTTTCATATGTGGCCCAAAATGAACCAACGATTTTAATGATGGCGTCCGCATATGCATGCATGTAAGCGCGTGACTTTACTTGACGAAATCCAGCACAAAGTATTGGAATACTGACATTTTCAAAGACAATATTGCTTACTACCAGGAATCCAAAACATCTGTGTCAAGAAAGGATCTTTATAGGGTTATATTTGCAAATTTTGTATAAATGTAGTTTTTAGACTACGAAATAGTACTCCCGATGTGGTGGCTCGCTCTGTCTTTTCCCGCTCAAAGGATATCACAATAGCGCCACCGTAGCGATGTAAACTCGAGACCTTCGCATCGTCACAGTCGATGTCGACCTGACATTGGGAAAGAAACACTGTTCACGCTCGTCATATAGAAGAGGTTACCGATTACGTCATGAAGTGTCAGTATGCTGCAAAGCTGAAGGGACTGGCTCTCAGGTACAAGACGAGGACACCGGTTCATCAAAACTGGAAGACCACGATATATCTTACACAATGGTTAGTTGATTGTCCTTAACACCTTGTCGAATAACGCGATATGAGAAACTTTCCAGAGAAGGTCAGCACTCCCTATTGGGTCTCAGTTTCGTCACAAACAGAGAGTACCTAGCTTTGAGGAGCAAGTTGCATCTTTTGATTCTAAATTATCGAACGCCTCGTTCATTTATAAGGTATTACGCGCTTCGAAAATGAAAGACTCAAACTTTGCTCAAACTTCCCTCAATAAAATTTTCAATCAGTATCGTACCAAATCAAGAATGAAATTAGGGGTTATAAAGCACCTGAGAAACAAATTGCATATTGATATTTGAAATTCAAAATGGCCGACACCCTGTGTTGACTCAGTGTATGGGTAATAATAAAGCTTTCGAGTTTCGAAAACCTATGGCATCGTAAAGTTTTCTCACTTCAAGAGCTTTAAAATAAACTGCAACAAGTGGAAGATCAGAAAGGAATTGTTAAAATTTGAGAGTCTGAATATCTGTCTCCAAGACACATTTTACCTTAAAGGAACAAAGTCACAAAACATGAAACCATCGCGAAAATGAATTAATGGTCATAACCATTAATTCATTTTCGCGATGGTTTCATTTAATTTGTCTAAAACCGGGATCGAATATATGCATGGTCACCCATTTATTCAGTATCTTTCAACATGTCAAACAATATAAATAGTATCTCGTATCAAACAAAATTCATGAAAAATGGCCGACTTTGTTCCTTTAACACCCTATGAAGGATGAATTTTTATACTGTACGACATCTTTGACTAATAAATTAGGTCTTCTCATTTAACTGGTCTATTTTCAATTTCACAATTTAACTCAACTTTTACGTGCTCATATTTCTATGTGACACCCCTATTTCCATCGAAACAGCTTTCCTAAACAAATACTTGTCAATATATATAAACATATATTACTCTGTATCTTGAATGTTCTAACGCGATTTCCACCTGATCGAAGAATCCAGTACCAACTTACTGACAATTTCAAAGAGCCAATGTGGATTAATAACAGGAATCAAAAACATGATATTTTTTGTTTTTAAATGCAAAAAGATGCAATTAATGCGGTTTCTGTTCAAGACGACCGAAGAACTTTTCTCAGAAATTGCTCAGGACGATAGAGCTCAAGCATACAGAAAACCAGCGATTTTTTCATATTTGGGTCGAATGCACCTCGTATGCAAGAAAGAACGATGAAAATTATATATTCTGCAGCTAATTGGAAAAACGAAAGAGATATATACGACGCTAGGCTCACTACTGAGCTCCAGAGGGAATTTTTGATTACGTGTTGCCTTGAAAAGTCAAGGTGTCAAGGGACCAGGATGTTGCTCAGCAGCTCAACCTTTCGCTTGCCAACAGCGCCACCAATAGTTCTTTTCCATAAAGTACATCTACAACTCACAGTCGAAGCGCTATTTGTACTGATTCCATTAGTTTTTAAACATATGTGTGCTTGCCGTAATTGAAGAGAATACTGACCTACTTTTATCGTGATCCATCGATGTTATAACGAAACAGCCAGTGGAGGCATCGTTTTATTTGTTCTGCCCTGTAAGATTGAAGTTCATGAAATATTTACGATCCCCGAACAAAAGACTTCCTACAACACGCACACACCGTAAAAGATACAGACGAATTTAGAATTCTATCAAATGAGAAAGATAAAAACAAAAAACAAAAAAAAAACCCGAAAATTGCGACAGATTCCTGCGCAAAGCACCATTATGTAAAAAAGTTAAACGACAAATGAAGTTGGCGTCTAAACGTCTCTCTGACATGCTGTAAATTGAGAGCGGTATGTAAGGATAGGTCAAACACCCATCTGGACGGCCAACTGGGACTCCTCAAGATGCACTCTGGGACCTGTCCCAGTTGGCTTCCAGGACCGGTCCCAGCATGGAGGTAGAAAGAAAGACCTTTCTACCTCTATGGTCCCAGTTGGCGTCAAATATGAACACAAATACAACTTTTATTGGTTCTTCATTGTATGTGGAAATAATCATACGTTAAAAATAAAGAAACACGCATAAGCAAACAAACAAGCAAACAAACAAACCAGACGTGAACTGAATTTGCTCACGCTTAACTTCCCAGAACAATAAGATATCTGCTATATCACCATATGTAGCATGTTTTATCAACTTCGCACAGTACTCTCAGAGTTAAATCACTAATTACAAAACTTTATTTAATATGCAAAAGAGCATTTTTATTAACTTGACACTGCTCAATGCTTCTCAGTACAATTAGATATCTATCAGATCAACATCTGTAGTACGTTTCATTAAATTTAATGCTGTAATTTTAGAGTAATATCACTAATTACAAAGTACATTGAATATGTAAATGAACCCTTAAGTTCAATGTTTCATATCACAATTAGATAATTATCAGATCAATGTCTTTAGCTGGTTTCATCAAATTGGTGCTGTAATTTTAGAGTTGTATACCCTAATTACAAACTTCATAATATGCAAATGAGCTATTTATTCACTTCGCACTGGACGATGCTCCTCACAGTACAATTAGATATTTATCAGATCAATATCCGTATCAGGTTTCACCGAATTGGGTGCCGTAATTTCAGAGTTATATACCTAATTACAAAGTTCATTAAATATGCAAACAAACCCTCAGTTAACTTCACACTACCAGATGCTTTACACCACAGTCAGATATCTGTCGGATCAGTATCTGCAGCAGACTTCATCAAATTTTGTTCAGTTATATCGGAGTTATATGACTTATTACAAAGCTTTATTAAATATGGGCTATTTATTAACTTGACACTGCCCAGTGCTTGTCAGTACAATTTACTGTGATGCTTAGTTTGTCTCATTATAACGTGACAATATATATTTTCGAGTATGTTATAAGATAGAAGGATGTAATGATACACATTCTCTTGTAACTTTTACCTTCTAGTTATATCTTGCCGTCACAAGATAGTATATTTTGTATACAACAAATTTCTTGTAAGCGCAAAATGTCAGCTGAACAACATTAAAGTATTCAGACGGCAAAAGATACAATTATAACAATATATTCACAGAAGTTTGATAGTAACTAATTTCTCATGCACAAGATTACATATTGTGCTAGAAAGTATCTGGTGCGAACTAAATACTATCTGATGCGCACTAGATACTATCTGGTGCGCACTAGATACTATCTTGTGCGCACTAGATACTATCTGGTGCGCACTAGATACTGTCTGTGTGCACTAGATAGTTTCTCAAGCGCACAAGATACTACCAGGTGCGCAGCAGAAAATATCAGCTGCGCACACTATACTATATTATAGTATCTGGTGCGCACCAGATACTATCTGGCGCGCACCAGATACTTTCTCGTGTGCACTAGATACTATCTGGTGCGCACCAGATACTATCTTGAGCGCACAAGATCTGGTGCGCACCTGATACTTTCTGGTGTGCATCAGATCTTGTGTGCACCAGATGGTACCTGATGCGCATGAGATACTATCTGGTGCTCGCCTGATACTATCTGGTATCAGGTGCGCAGCAGATACTATCTTGTTCGCACGAGATACTATCTGGTGGGCACCAGATACTATCAGGTGCGCACCAGATACTATCTAGTGCGCACCAGATATTATCAGATGTGCACCGGATACTATCTGGTATCAGGTAACACCTGATACTTTCTAGTGAGCACCTGATACTTTTTGGTGCGCACCAGATATGTCTTGTGCCCTCTAAATAGTATCTCGTATGTGTCAATCAGTATCGGCCACCATATTGCTCCCGACATCGGTATAGGAACTGCCACAGTAGCAGTCACAACTGTCTCCTTTACATGTATCAGATGCATTTGATTGAAATACGTGCTTTTGAACTGATCCTCAAAAATTTGCCATGTTAACTTAGGGATCATGTTGCCGGGCAAATTGATGAAACCAGTGAGAAAATATTAAGTGATGAGATCCAGAATACTATGCCTTTGAGAACAAATTTAGGTAGTCAAGTCTACTGATGATTCCTCAGACTGACATTGTCTTATCAAAAGATTCAAAAGCTCATAAAAGACTTATTGCAACTTGCAAATCTTCCTACGGTATAATATTGGTCAAAAGGTGAGTTTTCGAGATAAATGTGACGTTGGTGATTTCTCTCTCAATGTTAACCCCATTCGATATGAATAACGTATCTTGCCATAAAGGACGGAATTATACTTTCATTTAAAAATGCGACGTCGGCAACTGTGTCGTTAAAGGGGGATTGCTAACAATGTCAACTGAGTGAGAAAGGAGAGTTGCATCGTGAAATACAACATGTATCACATCGATGAATTTTTCAGAAACCAGACGTGAATGAAATAGCTTTGTTTCGAATTAAATACATGGATAAAAAGAGTTTGAAAACCACATTTTCATTGAAAAATGATTGAGGAGATGATATTCTTTCAGTACAATCATTGGTGAGCACCAAGGGTGATTTCTACTCATTGAACAAATTGTAAATGAAGAACAAGAAAGAGATTTAACCTTCAAATCGGCAAAGTGTAACCAGGTGAATAAATTGAACTGTGAATGAGATGCAAGCTTGATGAGATGCAATTATCAACATTCGATTTGCTCTGGCAAAAATAAACTAATACGAACTCTACAGTCCCCATTATTTACTGTCTTTACTTTGTTTAGCATAAAGGCAGAGCAAACTGCTCAGTCAGATGATAAACAAGAGGTCGCATAAAGTTCAACATTTGCTTCAAAATTTGCTGCCAATGCTTAAGAAACATAGAAGAAAACCAATATGGCCGACGAATGACCAATCAGAAATTTGACACCTGAGCTAGGATTAGAAGGTTCAATAACTATCTGGTGCGCACATGATACTATCACGTGCGAACGAGATACTATCTGGTGGCCACGAGAAAGTATCTGCTGCGCAGGAAATAGATCTGGTGCGCACGAGATAATTTCACGTGCGCACAAGATAGTATCTCTTGCACAAGGGAAAATAATTATTTTTTTTCACAGAAAATGTCCCTTACTGACTTTCATATTTTACAACCTCTTGCCGATCGTTTTTCACTTTGTCCCGTTGGAGATAGCCATATTATGAATAGCATAACGGTGTAGGCTGTGTGGTACTAAAAACTGTTTGGTACCCGTACGTGAAATTTATGAACACTAGCAGCTAATCGCCCCGCTCACTACAGCCCTGCAAAGACCCGTACGTAGGGTCGGTGACTTCAAATCCATTTTGGGACTTGACGTAAAAAGCCAAATTACTGCCGAAATTCAGCGTTCTTGGGCCCAAGTCGTATCCCTGCCTAACTCAGCTACTCGATCGCTTCAAAAAATGCCAATCTTTTATTCACTTCTCGTAAGTAACCGTCGATGTCGACAACTCTCTCGCTAGCCCTGCGTACGATGCTGTGTGGTAGTTTTCGATATACTAGTAGTAGCTATCGATATATGGGCGTGGTACACGTATTGTTTGTAGGCTACAATGTCTGACTGACATTCTAAAAGGACGTGTTGTCTATCGATTGGAACTATTTGGTTCTTTGTAAAACTCAGCAGCAAAAGTGTCTATTTCATTGAGTATGTACTATTTCCTGGCGTCATGCAATCCTTCCAATAACCCCTGTGACAGGTGATTCTGAAAATTGATGCGTATGATACTGATGATACTTTACATCCCTCCTGGAGGACCTTTTCTGATTCTTTTCCGAATTCGCGAGTGAAAAACAAACTTATAAACTCACTCATAAGGCAGTTGCTGCTATCATTGCAGGCCTTTTTCTTAGTATATTCGCCTCGGGAAATGCAATCTGTCGCGCTGATGAATTATACTGCGGTTTAATATTTGGACTCTCGATGATATTAGGCATATATAATATGTGTTTCGTTAATTTGGCCTCGGGAAATAGGGTAGGTCGATCGAAATTTTTTTTCATGTTTTACTTCTGTTTGGGTGTTACACATTGAAATCAGCAAAGTTTGGCTAAATGACTCGTGATTTCAGAGTCAGAGGATTTTTGATTGGGTAGGCTGGGCCGGGTACACGATTTTTTTATCTAGACTTAAAATGAGATATAAAAAGATGGCGACAGACGTGCATTCTAGGTCCTCTACAGCCCGCAGTTGACAAGAACAGCAAAAAATAAGCAAATGAGACAATGTTGCCATCTCTATCACTAATTACAATCAAACCGGTAAACGCTATGTCTGAGACTTCTCATTAGCTGTTGGCGACAGACCCATTCTTCAAAACGAGTAGTTATTATATATTTCATGAACGTTCTGTCGCATCACAACCTTCTGTCATCAGCTGATGTGGTGGTATTCGCTTTGCAGGCAAGCATAAGTTGTCGTCAACCATACAGGTAATTGGACGCTAGGTGGTGAAGTTTGCATGTAAATGTGCCATTCACCGGCGTACTTGTAAATTTCTCTTCAACTCTGACATTGTGAGGTTGCTGTATTCTGGCCGAAACACACGGACTACACAGAAACTGTAAGTGTGTCTCTAAGAAGAAAGTAAGAAGGTAAAGGAAAAGTAAGTACGTGTAGATCATGATTCTTTTAACAGAGTAAAGGCGAGCTGATCAAAACGTTCGTGGTACGACGCAGATATTTAAAATACCACTTAGTCCTTGGGGTTCTTGGAAGATACAAACTTCAACCAAAGGAATCAAGCGCATCCGTGAAATACTTTGCCCCACATCGTCAAACTGTGTAAAAAAAGCGAACAAAATGATTTCCCATGGTGTTTTCGCGTGCAACATGTAGATATTGAGAACATGGGTCATCACAGTGTGAATAGTTTCACTACACGTAGTGTGGTTACGGGGACCGTTGTTACATGTAACAGTGAAAAAATAGTGAAAACACCAAAAGTTACAGCTACTGATTATTTACATGTAATCGATCGTCATTGTGAAAAATTTTAAATTACTGGTATTTCCGTGTACTTGTCTCGAAATTTGAATTTGTGCTCTGTACAGACACACCGAGTTTTTGTCAGAAAATAACATTCCAACAGCTTGCGTGTTCTACACATTGGCGTAAACTGTCACATTAGACGAGAAGCGTTGATTGCAGTTATTCGTTAAACGTATAAAGAAAACGCTGTAGTCACAGGCATGAGATAAAGTAAAGGGGCGCATGGTAAATTAAAGAATAAAGGATAATAATTGAAGAAGCAAAGGTAGGATATAGACAGGTCACAAAGCACAAACACTCTTTTGACAATTAGGGGTCGTCAAGAATAAGAATGCATTTTAAGTCACCAGACGCCTACTCGAAAATAGTATAACGCCCAAGCACAATTATCTATAATTCATCTTTGCTGATCCAGCCCACACAGAGAATGAACGATGTCTCTGACACCGGCTCTATTGCTTGCATGTCTCGGTGTTGCCCTGACGGTATCTGCCGTGTATATCATGGACCCAAGCGATGGGGAACTTGAACTTGAAGACGACAAAGGTACAGTACTGTTAAACGGCAAAATTCTTTTTCTAGCTCAGGCCTTGGCGCTTTCATTATGGCTTACAGATATGTTTAAGTTTTGTTGTGGATAATTATTACTGAGGGCGTCAAAGCATTTTATTACTGCTCTTTATTAAGTAATCCCGAGAACTTCACAGCTTTTGAAAACCTCTTTTCATGATGGTCGAGACACATAACATGTATCAAGGACACTTAAAAAGACACAAACATTCTTTAAGTTGACAAAAAAGACTAAAAAATACAACAAAAGGAAATAAAATCATAACTGATAACATTCAGATGAGTTTTTTTCAATAATTAAAACAGAAGCCTGCTTAAAACTATCAACACTGTCTTTTTTTCTCAAATACAAAGGTAAACTACAAAAATCGTTGACTCATGTTACCTGAAATGACCTTTTTAAAAATTAATTTGGTTTTTATTATAATTTTTGTTACAATTAAGGAAAAAAAACGAAGCAGAGAAAAACACATCACAAAGGAAAAAAAGAAGAACAAACACAAGAAAAAAGACAATGTACGAGTCTAAACATGTTAGTGTAAGCTTATTACTTAGTCTTGAATTACATAAAGCTTCAAAGCCTTTCCAAAAATTCTGCGCATTTTTACAATACCGGAAAAGGTGCTCAAGTGTCTCCTCTTGACTACAATATTTACAATTGCTATTTGGTTTGATTTTATTACGAAATAAAAATAGATTTGTGGGCAAGATTCGATGAAGAATTTTAAATTGGAAGACTCTGAGCTTTTCTTCTGTTGTTAATTTATATGGAAGTCCCCATATTTGTTTCCAATTTATATGTTGATCGTTGTCACTTAGGTTACAAAATTTGGATTCTGAAGTAGCACGCACAAATCTATTTTTTACAAAAAGTCTGTAGAAGTCCCTTGTATCACCTTTCCCTTTATCAATTCTAATTCTCTCAATCAAAGGTACTCTACATTCACTATTGTTCCCACGCATGATGCGTTTCCATGAATTTGGTATAGCATTGATGCAACCGTAATATATAACAAAATCTGTACTTATATGATATTTATCTATAAAGCGTTCATAAGAAATAAATTCACCCATGTCATCTAATAAATCAGCAATGTGTTTGAATCCTTTGTTGAGCCAGTCATTATAGCAAACACTTTTACCACTAATCAAAATGTTTCCTTATTCCATACTATTTCTGAAATACCTTCTCGAAAATTAGTTTGTAAAGTATAAATGTACAACTCTTTCCAAAATTTTAGAATATCTTTATACAATGAAGGAATAACAATGTTCATTTTGTCTATACTACCGTTACAACTAAACAAAAATTGTAGCGCCCCCTAAATCTACTAAAATAGCTTTTGCCAATAGTTCCTAAGGTAAGTTTGTTTTGATAATTCTTTCTGCCCAAGCTAATTTGAAGGCTTTGTTCTGAAGTTCCAAATCTATCATTCTCAAACCGCCTTCATCGAGGTTGCCTATCAGAGTGCTACTTTTAATGAAATGTTCTTTCCATTTCCATAAATAGTAAAATAAATACGCTCTCGCTCTCTTAATACAATCATCTGGAATAGAAATGGAATTCATAACAATCCGTGGCACAATTCGGCCAACCAATAAACCAATTTGCATTTCCAAAAAAAAAATCGAAATGGAGCTAATATTCAATTTTCAAATGGTCTTATCATCTTGATTATTAACTTTTAGGCCTATTTGTAAATTTAAAATCTTTGGGCTGAGATTGAAATATAGGAAACAGGTGTATACTGCTGTGAGGATGGCACTTTACGGCCATTCAAATTTCCCTCTGACAAACTCTATTTCCCACAATTCGTATTTCCGTTTTTTCAATTTCCAATATACCAAATGTCCGATTTTTCCATTTCATTTGGGGCGTGGCAGCTGATAGTATCTATCTTGGCCTAGGAATGCATCAAATTGTGACAGTTATTTGCGCGGGTAACTCGTTCAATGGATCGAGTAACGAACATACAAGGAACAATAGTGTTGCGGCCGCCGGAAAGGAAAGTTCGATATAATCAGTTTGACCTGACCTGCTGAAGTTTTGCGCGCTTCCCGTCAACGTCGCAAACTGGAACATTGTGTAAAATTGTGACAGTCATCAGCCCAATCAGAGCGCGGCATCCACATTTAAAGGTATACTGTCACCTGTTCCAATTTTACCACAGTTGCCATGGAAAAAGAAAATCTAACCAATCACAGATTTTAAGCGGGTGGCCGCTTTTTAAAAATAGCGCCCTCACATGGGCATTTTGAATACCAAGGAACGTCCCTTTGACCATATATGGGCATATTTAGATAGCAGGTGACCGTATACCTTTAATTTTATCTGATCAATTTATTCAGCTGTCAATCTGTGGCAATGATGTTCTCCTCATATCATAGTTTTAATCCGTATGTCGGCTCACTTTATAAATTGCACCCGTTACAACCCGATCCAAATCTTGACCTTAAAGGCGTTTAATTTGATATCATGTTTGAGACATCATCGTCTAACAGTTCGTTCAGAGATACCACTTGCCGTGGGCAAAACGTTTTGGAGATGAACACCTATTTCGCGGTGACTTCTTCCTTTATCGATCACCCATTTCTTGAATTTCCTGCGGCTGAACGCGCACCCGCACGTGCACTCTACCAACCAAAGAACAGCTTTTTTTCTTGTCTTCCAGTATGTGAGACGATGTTAGGGATTGGCCAGTTTATTCAGCCTCGCGCGCTCTGTACGTACGTGTGTAGTACTAGTAGTAGTACACAGACTCCAGAGTTTGCAGAAGCCGTCTGAGATAGCGTTCTACATTTGCACTATAAATCGGAAGAAAAAATGTTGACATTGCACTAAAGCGGTCACTACTCTGACAATTTGTAGCTGTGGAAACGCAGCTATTGTTGGCGGGGTATAGCGTGCGCCGCTATGCGGGTCATCAAAAGGCAGGGTTGACCTTTGATGACCTTTTGATGACCTGCATAGCCACGCACCTACCCCGCCAACAGATAGCTGCACAGCTAGACAATTTGATGTCCCAGTGAAGAATGTAAGATGTATAATAATAAGATTATCACGAAAATACCGCAAAGGATGCACTATGACATCGGCGCCGTGCATCACCCTCCGCTTCGCGTCGAGCGATACGCTGCGCCAATGTCCTCGTGAATCCTTTGCGGTATTTTCGTAATAACCTCATATAGGCCTATTAGTAAAGTTACGCGCCCGAAAGGCGCGCCGAAAAATGAAACTGAATGATGAAATCCATGGCTAGCACGATGCATACTAGGCAAGTATGAGCCCGTGTCGAAATTTAAAAACACACTGACCCCAATTGGGCATTTCAAAATAGGTGACCCCATCACCAAAGTGAAAAACAGGGTGACCCCTATGAACCCACCGGCCTCCAAGGCCGAAGAAACTGACCAGTCCCTCATCCCCGCTAATTTTTAAAAGTATCTTGTGCCAATCATCGTAACCAAGCCCCGCCCTAGTACATTTGGTCACACTGAGATAAATGTTACACCTTAATTCCAATTCGATACAGTTATTTCCGCCATAGTATGAAAAGATACTGGGCCACGCCCCAAATGAAATGGGAAAATCGGACATTTGGTATATTGGAAATTGAGAAAACGGAAATACGAATTGTGGGAAATAGAGTTTGTCAGAGGGAAATTTGAATGGCCGTAAAGTGCCATCCTCACAGCAGTATACACCTGTTTCCTATATTTCAATCTCAGCCCAAAGATTTTAAATTTAAAAATAGGCCTAAAAGTTAATAATCAAGATGACAAAACCATTTGAAAATTGAAAATTAGCTCCATTTCGATTTTCTCTTTTGAAAATGCAAATTGGTTTATTGGTTGGCCGAATTGTGCCACGGATTCATAACGTACAGCAGATTTGAGGCTCCAAAAACCCTTGCCAGTATTACTTTCCCTCTAATTGTCAAGTCACGTGATCTCCAAATATCTAGTTTGTGACACATTTTTCTTATCTTGGTATATACATTGAACAGATGGTTTTTCTTTTTATCGTGACCTAAAAAAATTCCCAAGTATCTAATAGGTCCACTAGTTGGTGTAATACAATCCATAGCTATCCAATTGCGCTTTAAGCTGCCCAATAGTAGCAGTTCTGTCTTTTCTAAATTAATATCTAAGCCTGAGAAACTATGAAAGTCTTCCAACAAAGCAATAGCACGTGTTACAGAATCTTGATTGCTCAGCGTTAGAGTAGTATCGTCTGCAAACCCACAAATAGTTTGCACGTGACCATCTGGCAGAGAAATTCCTTCAATTTGAGTATTTGTTCTCATAGCAATGGCTAAAAGTTCTATTGCCATAACAAATAAAGCTGTAGACAAAGGACAGCCTTGCCTGATCCCTCTTTCTAATTTAAACCATCCTGTTGAATAACCGTTGTTCAAAACACAACTTTCAATATCATTGTAAAATACTGCAATCCATTTCTTAAAGGAGTTACCAAAGTTATATAAATCTAATGCTTTAAATAAAAAATTTCATTCAAGAGTGTTAAAAGTTTTGGTAAAATCAACAAATAACATTGCTCCTGGTTTTCCAGTATTTTCACATAGATCCACCATATCTAAAATCAAACGAATGTTATCAATTATTTTCCTCCCTGGTATAAAAGCTGACTGATCAGAATGTATGATATCTGGAAGAATACCTTCAAGTCTTTTCGCAGTACACCTACTTGCAATTTTATAATCAGAGTTAAGTAGTGAAACTGGTCTCCAATTTTTTTAAATACTGGTGGTCTTTTTCTGGTTTTGGCAATAATGTAATAACAGCTTGTTTTTGTGTGTTAGATAAAACACCACCTTGATATCCACCGTTTAAAGAATTTTTTAAAGTATCTTCCAATTCATCCCAAAAGAACAAATAAAACTCAGGTGGTAGACCATCGCTCCCTGGGGTTTTGTTTTTGGTGCTTTTTTAACGCTTGATAAATTTCTTCCTTTGTTAGTAACCCCTCACAAAGGGCCCGTTTATCTTGCTTAACCTTAGTTATATTTGCTTCCTGGAAGAAACCATAGATGTCAGCCTTCTCCAAATTTGGATGTGCAGACGTGTAAAGATGAGTGTAATATTAGAATTTTCCTCTGGTCTGTAGTTTCACCATTCCCATCTTTTAACAAATTTATATTTTTCTTTGTATAATTCCCTTTTTCCAGGTTTAGGAAATATTTTGTACTTTTTTCACCATCTTGATACCATTGAGCTCTGGATCGTATGGCTGATCCTCGCACTTTCTCGTCTGTAATAAAATCAAGCTCTCTTTTCAGAGTTTCATAAGTATTTAAAACATTTTCATCAGGATTCTCATCAATTTGTTCTTCTAGTCTATGTAAATTTTGGCGAATTTTTTTCTTTATCTTTTTTTCTTTCGTTTTCTATTTAGAATAAATAACAGTGGCATCTCTAATTTTATGTTTTAAAAATTCAAACTGTGATTGGTGATCGAGAGTAGCGAGTTCAGCGTCACTAAGAGTATCTCTTATAAGAGAATTCATTTTGTCAGTGTATACTTGTCATGCAAAAGACTACAATTAAATTTCAAAAAACCAGGTCCTCTTGGTTTTTGTTTACATATTTCAATAGTAATAACAATGGCGTCATGGTCGGACTTTACCCCAGAAATGATATCACATAACTTGACTTGTTTCTGAAAGCTAAATGGAATGAAATAATAATCTAGTCTCGAGGCAACACCGCTTCTTCTCCGTGAGTTCTGTGTCGAGAGTCACTCTATTTGGCACTAACTCTGAATTTTTCTCCGGAGCAGTCTTGACAGACGTCTCACTCGCTCGCAATTACAAAAGCGCATCAACAACAGTTTAATAAGAGATACTTCCTGGGTTGAAATATGATATCGAAATGTGAATAAGAGCACATGCGCAAATTACAGTACTGTATCTGCCATCGTCGTTTACATACATCTGATACATAAGAGCATAGCAACGGAGAAAAGGCAAATATTGTTTGAGGGAGATGAATAGGCCATTTGTCTCCTGCTGCAAACGTTACTTTGCGGTAAAGATCTTTTGAAGATAGGAACTAGGTTGGACCTCGAGCTCTTTTGTTTCAATTTTGCTTCCAATATATATTCACCCTCTGATACCAATCCCTGTTTGTGAGTGTACACCATGATAACGAGCGTAGACATCGTTGCGCTGTCACCGAGGAAAGAATTACTTGGAACAGCTCAAATTTATTAATACATTTTTGTGAGTTGAAGGAGATGTTATGATGAGTTTTTGATGCCAAATGCCAAATTCAAAGCCTGCGGTGCGAATATATCACATCTTTCTTCGCAATCGCCCCGACGAAGAAATTCACGGGAAAACCTGTAGTCAGCTAAAAAGTGATGTTGCTGATTATGATGGAGAAAAATGCATCAATCTAGCGACACCCCCGCCCCCTGCTCTCTCACTTGAAAGATCTGAATTCAAGGATAATATTTTCACTTAGACTGAGTATTTCAGGATACAAAATCAGCTTGCAAATCTAAAAACTTGTCAAATTTGGAAGTTCATGTGTTTGGCTAAAATTAACTAGTTTGTCACAATTTCCTCTTCCCATTTCATTCTACTTCCATTTCCTTGTTTGGCTCATTGCGCCCCCCCCCCCTCTTCCCCCTGCAAGCCGATGCTTCCTCGTATACAAGTCTTCAGAAAAAAACAAGAAAAAACAAACAAACAAAAGAAAAGAAAACCAAACAAACGAAGCGTGATGAATAGTTTTTCGTCGGGCGGTGAACTCTTGCCATGTGAAATTGTCGACCAGTGTGTGAAACTCACTATAGCGGAAGACGATGACGTAATTTTCGTAGGAGAGGCGAACTTTCGAGGACAAGAGTGCGCTATCAATCTTCATACTATAGGCTTTGTGCTACTTTCTCCCTCGCTACCCTCACGGTCAATGAATGTAGTCACGTGGTGTTTAGTGTAATCCATGTGACCCTCCTTTTCAATCCTTGTGCCCAGTTTCGTGTGGAGGGGGAAGCAGGATTCAAACCTATCTTTGTGGAAAACGTGAACTTAATGGGCAAATCTTTGGTGGAGGCAACGGAAGCACGACTGGGACATTTTTTTGGAAGTTGCGTAAAATTGAAATGCTAGTTGAGTTTGTCGAGAATGCCGAGAAGTTTACAAATTATTACGAATTTGTCTTTTAAATACACATTCACAAGACTCCATACTATAAAGAACAAGGCAAAAGTAAAGACATTCATTTCATTACCTTTAATCGCCGTGCAATTATCCTAAACTCGTTCAGTCCGTGTCCGGGACACATGAGAGAGTCTCGGTAAACACTGACACGACAATTGATATACAGACACTGCTTCACTTCAACCCGCAGTATTTTGCGCGCTCTCCTAATTCCGATCTGGATTATTTGTCGAAGGTCTGACCTAAGAATGTGTTGAATATAGCATAAGCAAAATAATTGCTGCTTTCCCTAAAGTCAACTTCTTCCAATATTGCAATTTTAACATAGCAATGTATTTCAAACCATGTTTATCCCGTGTTTCAGTTTCATTTGAATTCTGTAAATCTAACATGTTTCATACTCCATCGCCCAGGGATAACGAGTACCCTGCGGAGGAGTACGTCCAATTTGCAAAAGTTCAATCCAGTTACTTTCTTTGTCACATTTTCACACTCTCCGGCAAATGGAGCCGACGATGGAGCTTTTAGCATTGTTACGCTCGTTTGGTATTGAACGATTACATTGTAAACCCTTTTACCGCCACCGTATGTATTATCAAATGGTAATTGTGGACCTGTTTATTTAAGGAACTGGAGTGAACTGGGGTAAAATAAATACACCTATTAGAAATGAAGCGAAAAGCCAGAGAAAGGAGACAGAATTTGTGATGTACTTTTTTATTCTAAACTGAGCTACACATTAGAGACTGTGATTTTTTCTCGTTCACTACAGAGTGCATTGTACAGTCTCTAAAACGTGAAGACATTACAAGTCAAAGAAAACCAGACAACACCAAGTGGAATGTTCTCACGTCCAAGTTTAAATTCCGTCATCGTGCTACCATTTATTTCTGAAGACAAAGAAAGAGAATTGCAGTTACAATTAAAGCTGCAAGCAGCGTTGGCGGGGCCCAAGCGGTTGCCATGGTTGAAAGTACTTGCACTGATGATATAATGTGCAAATTTTGAGCTTCCATGTGTCTCATGTGTAGAGAAATCTTTGGACTAGTTGTTAACACATGTTGAAATTACCTCGAAAAGCTCACCGTACCTCAATTCTCATTTAAAATGATTTTGAAAAGTGTGCTAGATAGAGAAGCGAACTAGTAATTTAATTAAAATTGATTTATACCATCATAGCTCACTCTGGAAATTCACTATGTATCCTATGTGTAGACAATCCTTGGACTAGTTGTTAAAAGTGAAAATTACCTGTCAAAGATCATTTTTTCTCATTTTCCACTTAAATGATTTGGAAAAGTATGTTTCATAGACAAACGGGAAACAGCATTGCAATAAATTTCCTACTGATTGTGTTGTCACTTGTCAGCCATACAGAATAATCTGATGAAAAGTATTAAAGTCATTGCATCATTATTAAACAACATGATATTGGTTTGTCCACAGGTAAGTACACTACAAGCACAATGTGACTCTGATGGTCTTGTAACGGCTTCCTCGAAATTATACTACAGCATTTCAACGTAGTGTATATAATCAAATATCTTGAGAGTTCACATTGATGCCTTTATGCAGAACTGGGAAAGGTAGTAGACGACAACCAACGTCCTCAGTACAATTCCAACAGTGGGAATCAATAATATACGTGAACTCACGAAACGCAAAGTCATGCTACCACGCATGCTCCAGCACGTGAACGCAAGCCTTACCATTAGAACCCCGGCATGCACAGAAACCAACGCTGTTAGCCATGCATGCTCCTGGTCAATGCAACCACAGGGACTGTGATGCAACTAACTTGTCAATAATGACGCACAGGGCCTGGTATTTACAAATGTTTACAGAGTGTTTCGACTATAATGAGCTGTCAAAACTGCACTTGTCGATGGTTACCGAACGCGACGTTACAATGTAAAATAAACACTCAATTACAACTACGTACATTATAGCGTACCGGGAAAAAATAAGCTGTAGCTCTCCTAAACCATAATGGATAACCTGTCTCTGATCACAGAGCCCGGTGATGAGGGGCCTATACTGTGATGATTGCGTTACGCAAGTTATTCTACAGCGACTCGAAAAAAGAGAGCGTAAGTTATTTCGAAGCTCCGTTGGCCGTAACTTTCCTGTGTATTTTGCATGATTTCCAGTTTGCAAAATGCATTTTCTTGTTGTACTCCCCAAATTATGTCAAAATTTTGTAGGTTTGTATATCCGATGTTATTTGTTGACAACTTAATTTAGCCCGGACTAGAGTTCATCTGCTAACAACAAAATTACAGGCTGTACACAATGCCACGTGTTTACAAATGTTTTACAAATGTTTTATAATGTTTACAAAGTTTTGTCTCAACGAACTGTCGCGAGAAGAAAATGTACGTTTTCTCTGAACAGAAACAATGACAATATCAAAATTTACAGCTACCATTGTCCCTTTGAACTTCTCGCCCTACTCAACCCTTAGAAATGAAAACAAGAGAATGTTAGCTGCCATTAGAAGGAGCTCTCTTAACCGTGAAAGCGAAATTAAGGTACAGAATGCGTCTCGGGACAGATATTCGGACCTTAAAATTCTTTTCTGTCTACCATATTGTGGGGTTCAGTTTAAAGCTCTTGAAGTAAGAAAAACTTTCATATCATCTTAGATTCGCTATCCCTGTTTTAGTACAGGGATAGCGACCATTTTTGAATTTCAAATGTTGGTTAATGCCAGGTATTTCGTTTCTCCAGTACAAAACTTTGCACGGTGACCCCTGATTTATATTCTCAATTTGTTAAGAAAATGGTTGGACGTTTCATCGAGGAAAGTTTGAGGAAAAGTTGAAGTCTTTCCCTTTCCCTACTATCTTACAGGGAAACTCAGTCGGAACTGAGCTCAAAGGTCGTAATGGACCCATACGACCAATGTAAACACTGTATCCAAGGTACGATGGTGATTGATGAAAGTTAAAACATGTCTTTCATACTCTACATCGTATAGTTTTAATGTTGCAGCTATAATGATGAGGTGCATCTTGATATCGTGCACGAAAAACATTGTTTGTAAACAAGAAACTCTCACAGGCGCAGTTCCGACGACTTTTTGCCTTTAAGAAATTTCGCAACACATGGTGGCGTACATCGTTACCTGGAGGGTCTAAATGCAGACGTCGCAAGAAGCCGGACAGGATGGTCCGTGTGCTGAGCAGCATCCAGTTACACAACAGGGACACAGTTCGCTGCTAATCTCCCCGCTCTCCCCGATGGACGTGATAGCCCTTAGAAATTCCAACTGGAACTGCCTACTGGGCCACAAATGGATTTTTATGTGGGTTGGCGTGTCTCGAAAATTCCCTGTAAAACAAACACAAAAAGGTGTGTGTAGATGCATTTCGCTGTGAAAGCCATTGGCATAAAGTAACACAAAGTTGGTTACGCTGATGAAAGGGAGATAATACAGCACTGACCGAAACATTGCGCCGTTGAGGCGACTGTAAGTATCACCGCCAATTGCAAAAGGACATGCATGGTTGCAAACTGCAAGAAAAAAAACCGACAAAAATTTAGTAGCTTCGCCTCCGCCCACTTCCTCTGGGCAAAATGCTTGATATAAACAATATACTGTATACATATATACTGATTATGTGCACTAATCAAATACTTTACGTATACACGTACATATTCTGATAAATACGTTCAATATACTTAATTATATCATACCAGTATATTGATGGTGCAAATACAGCGATCTGATTGGTCGAGACGAGAAAAGAATCGTGGTATATTGGCGATATAGCTTGAGATATTAGCTTGAGAAAAATTCCTTTTATGACGTTCCACGCCAGAATTTCAATATACTGTTATGATATAATAGCAATAAATCACACCCAGAGACGGTATACCACTCGATTTGACCATTTCACTTCATATATGCACTCGCTATCGCTCGTGCATATATGTCGTGAACTGGTCAAAATCTCGTGGTATACCATCGCTGGGTGGGCTTTATTGCTTAAATATACTGGACGTATATAAAGTATTTTGACCTTTTTTCTATGTGTTCAGTGTCAGGACCTGAATGTTACCGGTAAGGAAGAAAGCATAGTCTGGCGATGGAAGGGTTGCGGAGTGATCATATCCGTTTTTTGATCGCCATATTTTTGAGCTGTTTTGAATCAGTATCTGTATCCCGATCCATAATTCGCTAATTAATGACCTGAAGTTAAATTAAGTGTAACTAATCTTGCCCTAAAAGGTACTTATATATTTTAAGATTCCTCCAAAATTTGATTGTTATTAAATATTCATGGAAGAACATATATCTGACAATTTTTGAGACACCGTGGACCAGTGGTTAGGGTAACGGACTCAATATCAGAGGATGGTGAGTTTCGAGACCCGGTTCAAGACCCGTTATGTCCAGAGTTAATGGACTCACTGTCGGAAGACGGTGAGTTCGAGACTCTGCACGGTGTTGTGTCCCCGAGCAAGTGCTCAGTACTCCATTGGGGGTTTATCGGTTATGCGCACCTCATCCGGTTATTGCGCTAATGCCCGTTGGATGATGGACTGATAAAACAAAACTAAAAGTATCATGAATGACCCCCACCCCCGTATGAACGTTTTTCAATACTTCATTTTTGATCCCTTGTTTTGGAATCCGCCAAGAACGCATTGTCTCATTCAATACAGTTCATTATAGTGATATGAGCAGATCACACTGTTAGCACAGACAACTGGTTTTATATTAGTATAATGTAAGAACGCTGTAAAGGAAAAGATGTAGAAAATTAACTTACATAGGTTGTACAACAGCTCAAACAGGGTCCGGTCTGAAATGTTTGGATGCGTTTTGGATATTACTATCACCTGGAAACAAAAAAAGTAAACGGGTGTTTTGGCGATACTTTTATGTTCTTGCATTGCAAAATTTCTTTTGGCCCTCATATTTACAAGCGTTTTTACACTACAGATTAAGAGTACCGGAAAACAAAGTGTGACGGCAATACTGTACACTTTCCGTTCATTCTAAAACTTCAACAAATTCTGTCTATTTATCGATAGATTTTCTATCAAACTTAAGACGGGGGATACCATTTGTTTTATCCTTGCTGATTGTATTTGTCGATTTGTTGTCCGATATGTTTTTGGTCCGAAATACATCACAGCCCGTGGTAAGACATTAAGTGGGATTTAAAGAAGCCGTAGATGTTACTGTTGACGGTTTTATTCACTGATTTTGTTTTGTATGTCCATTGCAAGTTCTTCCTCTACTCACCTTCCAAGGCATATTGAAATACCTACCATTTAGCTTGTCAACATATCGCCAACACGTGTCAAATGCACCGTTATTGTCTACGTTTGAATTCTAGTCCTGACCACAATTCACTTACCAACAACAACATATACTGGAGCTTTACGGCAGTGTTCGCCTCGTAAGTGAAAGACTTAAAGAGTTTTGCTCAGACTTTCCTAAACGAAACTTCTTCAACGTATTAAAAAATATGAGAACCCGAATATCCGTCCCGGAGGTGCATTGTACTTCATGAGTGAAATAGGACAACCAAACATGAAATGAGACACCAAAACACATAAATTTAGTATATTTACCAATTCAGTCGTTCAGTGCCACTCCACTTGGTCTGCAGCAAGTCGACGGCTTCCAGTGGCATCTTGATGACTTCAATACTGACGTTATATAGACTCCATATGCGTGTCAGCTTTAATCAAGTCAACATTTAAATGCCTCTTGTGTGGCAGCAGTAACAACAAAATATCATAAAGATTTATGCTTTCCTTTTTTATTGTAAAAAAAACACACCATCGGACATTATTTACACCTTTCACACTGTTTTCTGATCGTACGGCTGATGATATAATTTAAGAACTTTGTTGGAATTTTGATCCTTATAGGGCAAGTAACTTTTCACTATTTTTGTTCTTCATTGGCTGTCGACAGTCCCTTGTGTCTTTTCTGTCTCTTATTGGTATAGTCTCTCGCATATACGACGGTGGGGGATACACAAGCATAACACCAAAGGTGCGTGCCTCGGCACTCGCAGCTCGCGGTTGTGCTTGTGGCATTCCCAACCCTTATATTTGCAAGAGACTAGATCAATAATAGTAAAGAAAAGGCACAACGGACTATCGACAGTCTAGTTTTTGATGTAAACTCCATTTCTTGTTCTACTCCCCAGGGCATATTGAAATACGCAGTAGTCAGTTTGTCAACCCAATCTGTCCATATGAAGACTTCTTCCTTTTTTTGTTTGACAAGTGAATTCCAGACGTTCAAATGTACACAATAAAAGACCATTTAACATGTAACCGCATAGACAAGCTAAATAGTTACTGTTTCAAAATACTTCAGGAATAGAAAAAAGGACTTGCGATAGACATACAAAGTAAAAAAGGGGGGAAAAATCGTCAGAAGTTACAGCTTTTAGAGGCTTTCTTCTCGAGATCTGCGTCAGTTTTACTTGTTTATTGTTCCGCTGAACTATTTTTACGTGACATTTGTCTGATAATATCTTGTGAAGCCTCGCAAAATATGTGCTGTCAGCAAGCACAAACTAAAATCAAACCGGAACGGGTCAGAGTGTGGATACATTGACATGCGCCACGGTAATTACAACGTACTTTGCCGGTTTGACAAAGTTACCAGACAATAATCATTACAGAACGCAAATGAGAAAAAATCTAAATATTCTTATCATTTTATAGTGCACACCAGTTCGACTTTACTGACAAAATACAGGGGAGAGAAATCTTTGGATGCTTCATATAGATGACAAGCAGGTTTTCTGATTGGTTTCAGAGCTTATACGTACTTTTATTCGTTCTACATAATGTGTAGATCCTGACATTTATCGTGTAAATTATTTCCGTTGCTTACCGCGTGACCTTTCTCATTTACCGCCAGCGGTAGCGACAAACCGCTGAGCACGGATAAGCTTATGTGAGCCCCGTACGTATGTTTAATTACCAGGGGACGGAACATTCTGTTCTCAGAGAATAGCAAACACAAAAAATGTTGCTCCAAAACACTCATGAAAAGCTGACCCATGTTAAATCAAATTTGAATCAATCATCACAAATGTTGGATTAATGAAAACTGCACCAATTTAAACCACTTCTCTCAACGAATACGACAGATTCGACTTTGACCGATACAATGCAAGGCTGCCTTTATGTCTATATCTCTACAGCTACAGTTATTGAATAAATGTAAGCTGTTTCCTTGCAGGTCATTTGGCAAAAATTGATGAACTTGTGGGGCTTTAGACGCTACAGATGAGCTGAGGAAAGATAGTTCAAATGGCAGTAGTCGCCATTGTAGCGATTACAGCATTCTGATTCTGCGAACCGACACAAAATTGTTGTCTTTCCTCACAAGAAATGAAAAGGGTTGTTATCGGCCTTAAGAAACACCATGTGACAACAGGTATAATGTGCAAGAAATCGTTGTTGTTGTTGTTGTTGTTGTTGTTGTTGTTGTTGTTGTTATCGTTGTTGTTGTTGTTGTTGTTGTTGTTGTTGTTTTTATAAATTCCTCAATGATAAACCAAAGAAATTTTGAGGTACTGCAGAGCATTTATATCTTAAGTACCCCAAATCGTCACCTGCAGGTCAAGATTTGGGGTGTCATGATATACCAGAGCCGAGCAAATAAGCATATTACGTGTATCATCCTATCATCTTCCTGTTTGCGGCACTCGCCTAAGACAGTTTAACTAAGCGCTAATAGTCATTGTTTCTGTCAATAGGTGACTACCCTAGGTCATCCACACTTCTAGTGGGCGCAGACGACAAATATAATCTGGTTGCAGTGACGAAAAGGCAAATAGTAACTCCACGAGACTTCAACGGAGACGTAAGAGGCAGGGCTAGACTGTGGTAGTCCTTGGTGTACACATTTTCGCCTTTCCCTGTCACATACAGATAGGAATGTCTGTCTAATAAAACCGATGGCAAGCCTCGAACAAAATCCCATTCTATTGCCGCCCTCTATTAGGGCTACAGTATGCACAAAGAAAGGCGTGATTGTGTTGTTGTTGTTACTGTTGACACTGATCTTATTTTGTTTTGGAGATCTGACTTCTATTTGGCACCAAAGATTACACTGTCAAACATTATGGATTGCGAGAACCATGGTATCTATAGCTGAAGTTGTCCGCACAGGCGGTTTTGAATTCCGCTCCAACGAGACGCACTGAAACTCGTCATCCGCCCCCTCATTATATCTCATAAAGAGCACAAAAAGCAGGGGACGTGAAAATGAAAGTTTTGACTTTGATATCTAAGAGCAAGAGGGAAATGTTTTTCTCCAGAAAAGTAGATAATCTTTTATCGTATGCTGTCAACCTTTTTTATCGTACGACAACTGCATAACGCATAAATCAAAGCCACCTATGCGTGTAATTTTATGAGTAAAACTGCACGCAGCTGAAATAAAAGTGATAATATAGTTTATTTTGATCATCAAAAATGTTAACCAGGGTGGAGGAATTTCGCTCACATCAAAGTTAATGTCACCGACAACTCATTTGCCCACCTTTAAATTTTCATTAATTCGCAATTTACACGAAATATTTACTCGTGAACCTTGGACGTGCCTGAGAGAACTGATATAATCACGGACTCCGACCTTTGAATTGAGGGCCTATGATCTGACTATATCAAAATATTCCATCACATAATCACTGTGTCGGTTCTTACGGTAACCGTTGCCAAATAAGATATTTTTGAATGCGTGTCTCACTACTGCTCCGA
Source organism: Ptychodera flava (assembly GCF_041260155.1). NCBI lineage: Eukaryota > Metazoa > Hemichordata > Enteropneusta > Ptychoderidae > Ptychodera > Ptychodera flava. The sequence continues at coordinate 21,762,034 of NC_091931.1, forward strand.
GATGAAAATTTAACCTTTTGCGCATACTTTGTTCGAGTGCTCTCTTTCAATAATAAAGACTAAAAATTAGATGTCATCTTGCGAGGTTCAGGATAGAAGACAAGATCAGTCGAAATAAATATTCATTTGGAATTCAAAACGCAAGTCATTTATATCAATTGTACCTCTATGGAGAAAATCAATTTTCACAGAAACTAAAAACAGTTTTTTCCCATTGGATTTCACTCACCAGAAAAGAAATTATACTTTGCGAGAGTCGCAAAGAGTTTCTCAAAGGCACAATCTTTGGTTATGTTGCAGTATGTTCGTAGTTCCCATTGTAGATTTTGAGCTTCAGCAGTTGCAGGTCCACCATTATATCTGTAACTTTTTAGTAATATTTTACTACTCTGTTTGAATGTATCAACTACAGAATTTTACTATAATCCGATCATCATGACCAATTCCCGGTGTCCTGCTCGCCAACACAGCGTATGTGTGAAACGACCATTGTTATTGTTGATAAATGTATTCTAGTCCGGACCTGAATACAAAATTTAAACAATAACAATGCAGATTATACTCATATAGGGTATATTTATGAGCTTAATATAAGGAATTTCTCCATGGTTCAGGGATTCAAACCAGAACAAAACAAAATTAAAAAATGACCAAAGTTACAGCTAATGGATCTTTAAGAGATGCAACAACCAGTATACAGAATAATGGAAACCCTATTCATTAATATTAACAACTAAGGTCGGAATAACATTTTGAAACATAATTGCAGATCGAAGTACTATTCCTACGAATAGTGAAGCATTCAAACGATGAGAATGAAGTATGGATGAACGTTTCAAAACAAATCGCAATTTTTCTCTTATTTCTTAAGTTTTTTGACACGCTCTGTGTTTTAGGACTGAGCATTGTAACTTCCGACGAGGACATCAGTATATATGTGTATGTATATATGTTTGTATATATGTCTGTGTGTGTGTGTGCGTGCGTGCGTGCGTGCGTACGTACCTACGTACGTATGTATGTATGTATGTATGTATGTATGTATGTATGTATGTATGTATGTATGTATGTATGTATGTATGTATGTATGTATGTATGTATGTATGTATGTATGTATGTATGTATGTATGTATGTATGTATGTATGTATGTATGTATGTATGTATGTATGTATGTATGTATGTATGTATGTATGTATGTATGTATGTATGTGTTGGTGAGATTACTTTCGGAGATAGCTTCAAACATAGCTTCTGTGATGTTTTATCATTGTTTGGCAATTTACAATCTTGACAAGAACTCTTTCTCTAACAGTTAATTAGAACATTTACAGTCAGTTGTAGAGTGCATATAGTTCTCAACAACACTGATTCGGCGCTTTTGCAAAATCATCCTTCTTTTTCGTCTCATGCCTAATCCAATCTCCGTGTTACCGACCACTATGGATGAATTTTGAAATCAATCTTTTTTACCCTTTTTATATTGAAATATTGTACGGCTAATAAGATACCTTTCTTGTCCAAAGCAAGTCTCAAACACTTGATGTTTCCTCGTTTCTCTCTTCACTTGAAATTCCTGTACTACACCACAGCATATAATAGTTTCAAAATTGTCCTCATTAGTTAACATTATCATTAGTGTCACCACAGACATTAAACTGGCAAGACATTACTTCAATATGTTCCACCCCCTCCGTATTTTCACTGACTCGTTCTTTCATCCACGATGTAATTTTCCAGCAGTTTGCGTCATTTGAACCGATTGTATTTACTCGAGCAATTCTGCTTTATACCAGAGCAGTCTTCAAAATTCTTCTTATATACTAAAACTCTGACGTGACTTTCCCGATCCAAGAACAGTCTGATTAAATTTATATCACTGTTCTATACCACCATTCTCATTTATTCATTTCAGTTTGCAAACTTTCGGCTGTATACGAGTCACCGCCGCCGAGACCGGATCATTTGTGAACTGGATGCAATGTGTACCAGCAAACGCTACAGGTTCTTCGACGCGATTGCCAAACATCTGTCGGTCATTCAGAAGTATGTTGAATAAAGTTGGTGATATGTCACGCTCACCCTTGCCTAACGTGACTAGTTGATAAAAATCACTTGGTTACAGCACTGGTTTACTTTATTGTACTTCTGGTCACCATACATTGATTTGTGCGTACAAGAATTTGGCAGTTTTTAAAAATAAAGTATCACTTGTATTAAAAATGGACAAGGAGGACAAGTCGCTGAAAAATTGAGGCACATGTTTCATGGACTGTCGACAGCTGCTTATACCATTGTGTATCGCGGCCCGGTCAGTTTCAGCTCGAACGTGTGTGTGTGCGTGCGTGCGTGCGTGCGTGCGCACATACCTACGTATGTATGTATGTATGTATGTATGTATGTATGTATGTATGTATGCTCGAACGTTTCATTCGGCACTTGCCTACGGGCCTTCGTCTCTTGGTTGTGAAGAAAAGCAGATTCCGTGGCATTAGCCACAATGTCTATACGTCGGTGTTTTGGGGAAAGATGGCGCGAGGGAGAGTCGACTGTCCGATGTTTCACAAAGGCTAGTGGCACAGACTGAAAAAAGCAGCAAATCCAATCAATTTCGGAGAAGAGTTGCTCAACACACTCTCCCTTGATTCATCTTCTCTTGTGCAGTAGTGGGACAGTGATTGTTGACATGGTGATAATCAAAGTTGTTTTCATTTATGAAGTGGTTGACACGCAAAATATGCATAGAAACAGTGTTGTGATATGGTGATTCTGGTTGCAAATAAGTATTCACATAGCCAATCATACCACTGATAACTGTACAAGTTGACTGATCTGCAATACTGTCTCTTTGGACGCATGAGTGGGGGCGTGGTCTTGGGAAATATTGCCAGGGTTGCGAGGTCACGGCTTCAAATGTGTTGAAGACTATAGGGCCATTTTCAGAGACTTCGTCAGACAAAGAACACACCGTCCCCCCCGCTAGTTAAAAATGACCCGGTCCCTTAATATGAAAAGATAATTCTATTTCAAAACTGTCCCGTTCATAAGGTAACTAATTATGAAAATTATTGCGAATCGTGAAAGTAGCAACCACGATCAGTTCATCGAACCTAAATCTTCCCATTTGTTTGCTCTTCCGAAAAATCAGGAGAGATTTGGCATAAAATGTTTTGCTCTAAAAATAAATGCTATTTTTTAGTCGACTGACAAATTCCGATAATATGGCGCACAGAGACAGACGACAAGTCTTGATAATAAGTGCACAGATTTCACTGAAATGCCACATATTTATTGCAGAAAATGCAGGATAATATGATTTGTTGGAATAAAAAGAACATCAAAAATTCAAGAGAAATGAAATTATACGTCAGCGTTTCTTTCCTCCAGCTATGTCTTTCTGTTCATCCTGGGATATCTGTAGAAGAAAAGATAAAAGCTGTGTGTCAGAATTGAATATTGGATCCATCTTCCCGCTTTTCACGGTCCATATCACGATTATCATGCACGGCGCCCTCATAATATTTTTTCAGGAACACTACAAGCATAGAAACGAACTTGATTTGTCTCAGAGTTGTTCAGGTTCGCAGTCACGAAAACTCTGCCGAGTAGAAATGTTTTGGGGTGCTGTGTCACGTCAGAAAGAATATGTAGGTCACTAAAATGACTAATAAATCATCGATGTTTTTTCAAAGCATGCAAATAAAAGAAAAATCATAAAAGCAAACTATCTTTGAAATGAAAAAATAACAGCAGCAGCGATATTTTAAAACTCGATTTTTTAAGTCTGTAAATAACTGCGACGACGACATTGTTTCAATTCCTCCCTCTCTAATACGGAACGTGAGGTCTGTTGTTTGGCTGTTCACACACTTCGCTCTTGGTGTTTTCGTCTTACTTGTAACGACCTCGGCAAAATGAAACCAGTAAAGGTTTTCGAGAAAAAGTCTTCAGGCTTCACAATGCAGATACACAATAACAGCGACAATGACATTTCGACGACTTTCAAATTATTTTCATGTTTACCTTTTTTTTAGTTTAAAGGAAAATAACCACACATATAATTTGCATTCGGTTTACTCGACATTGTTTTGATATAGTTTTTAAACCAAAACCATTACCATTTGGCATCTCAAGGCTGGCGATATGTCATCTTTAAGGTTCGGCTGGACATGGGTCTAGACATATGTCGGGTCCAAGGACAACACAACAGTAGAAATCATCACACGGGCACAAAATATCTCCGGGGCCTTGCCCGCCGAACTCGATACTGATTAGACCATTTAGTAGTTTCTGCTCGACAGATCTCCTTGGTTCTAAATCGATTGATATGCCCACGGGAGTGTCACGGAAATTGCCTGGTGGGAAGAAAGAAGACGAAAAGGTGCATGGTTTAAGTTTTGTCTTTTCAAAAACTGGGTCTCGTAAGGTTGGTAGATTGAGCAGTATAAGGTGGTGCGGGGGCATCGATTTGAAAACGAGGCTTGGAAGCAAACGATTGATTTGATAAATGGCTCCTCAACTTTGATCAATAATAATGTCGAGTTTTTTTCAACACCGCAAGCCTAGCCAGAGCTGTGTTTCCACTTCGCGATTATACGTAAGAATGTAAACTAAAGAAACCTGTGCTTCATGACGACAAAAAATTTAACACAGAAATTTCAAACACGCCAATACGAAAAGTAAAAGAGTAATGTTTGTTTGTTATTTTGTGTATATGATTTTTTGTTGCGTATTTTAAATGCGGATTCACACTGACTCTCAACTGTCAAACAAACTTTATACTTTGAAAAGATAATGACTTTAAAATTACAATATTTAATCAATCCTACAGCTTGCATTATCATAAAAAATTAATATTATTGTCAGGTTAGGAATTTTGCAGTTTTACACCTTCCCCCGTTTTCATCGAAAAAAGTCTAAAATTCAAGATACCGGCCAAGTTAAACAGAATATCAAATTATAGGAACGAAAGTGCAGTTTGTTGGTACAGTTTGTGATTTTGCCTCTGATAAGAAAACAGGTGAGTTGCTTGATATTTCTATTACAACTAGTTTGCGGTTTATTTGTCTTCCTAGATCCGTGTGTGTAAATAGTAAGCTGTAAATGGCCGGTAGCTTTCACTGTTGATGATTTTTTCACCATTGCACGTCAATCGAAAAGTCTTGTTCTACCCCCCCCCCCCAAAAAAAAAGCATGTTAAAACACCCACAATTCAATTTGCCAACACAGTTTGTGTACATACGTTTAAAGTGCACACTTACACTTCAATTCTATTCAGGATTTCACTTCACTTGTCAACAGTAACAATGCATGGTCAACCCACGTACAGGCCGAGTTGACAAGCTGACCACTGTGTATATATCTCAACATGCTTTGGGAATCAAGGAAGAAATTGCGATGGACAAACAAAATAAAAACCTTGAAAAAAATCATCAAAACTCACAGCCACTGTTGCTTTAAACGAAACATGAAACTTCTAATATATTTTCAAATATTCTTTGTTCTCTTCGTGAAGTTCGGTTTTCTGTACAACTCCCGAAACATTGTTTGAATGGCCTTTAGCCTCTCAACACAACCTTCATATGTGCAAGTGTGATATGTTGTTGTTGACTGTGGAGTTTAGTCCGGACGAAAATATTAATTTGTGAACTGTAGCATTAAATATTTTAAACAAAGCTTTTCTGTTGCTAAGGCTAATCTTTTGCATTTAAACATACTACACGGAGACAAACAACAACACCATCGTCTTGTCTTGCAGAGCAAATGGAGCAAAGTAATGAAGATATCACCGAAGATTACGCCTATTGTCCCTTAAAACAATGGTAATTTTCTGATGTGTTCTACACACACAAATTGTTGAATTGTACTGTGTGATGACCTTGAACAAACGGTGGGTATCCCGGGTATCTGACCACCTTTACACAGCTTTCAAATTAGAAACTTGTCTGGTATGAAATGTCACTTTACTGTAAAAAGCCACAAGGTACAATTTTTTTTTTTCAAATAGACAAATATCGATTTTCGTTTTCGTTCTGATTATAAACTGTGAAAAGAGAAATTTACTCACCGAACGATTCAACGGTAGCCATCATGACGAATAGCAGGGTGAGAGTGTACAGAGTTCCCATTGCTGTGTTGAACTATGGATGATAACGATATTAATATTGTAAGATTGACCGTGTTAGATGATTTTTTTGATGATTTTTTTTCCTAAGCATTTTGGCATGGGCATTAATACACTGCAGTTTGTTCTCAGTGGAAGGTAGATTTATATGGTTTTGGAGAAGAGGTCAAGTGATAAGGACATACAGAGGAGATAGATAGACGGACAGACAGACAGACAGGGGTTAATGCAGAAAGACAAAACTTTGGAACGATTCAGAGAGGAGTCACAGTCAGACTAACAGCGGGCAACAGAAATGCATGCAGACACACCTCATCCGCAGTCTGTGTTCTAATTCGCCAATTGACAGTCACGTGGGATGCGTTCTTTTTGTGCTGATCCACGTAAACGACGTCATCAGGCATCATTTGTCGGAACTGTTGCCTGCCAGGCATCAGTTCCGAAAAATGATGCCCGCTGACGTCAAAAAAACATTGGCGCATGCGCGAACTGGAATGTAAACAAAAAATGCCGTCTGCGGACGAGCGAAACGACAGACTGAGTCGAGAAATTTCTCGGTTTATCCTACTTTCTGAAGAAGAACTGAATGCTCTGGTTTCAAACAAGGACTCGAAACGAACGAAGACGATAATCAAAGGTGCATTGAACGTTTTGCAGAAGTATTGCGACCCTGTCGGCAAAAACTTTTTCTTGCTGAACCACTCCAACAACATATCATATAGCTTACATGCGACAACTTTTGTGTATGGTACGTTCTTATGTATGACTACGGATGAGGTGTGTTACAAAACACATATTGACTGGCCATTAGGGCAACAGCATACGTCTTTAACCCCTCGGGCCTGTGAGTCACCCCCAAAAACAGACTGTTTCCCTCGGCCTACGGCCTCGGGAAACAGTCTGTTTTTTGGGGGTGACTCACAGTCCCTCGGGGTACAGACGTATGCTGTTGCCCTCATGGCCAGTCAATATGTGTATAATGCAGACGCAATGATATCAATAGAACCAGGTAAATTCTGCTAGGCCAGGAGTTGAAAGAAAATTAAACGATTACGTAGAAAGGAAGACTCCAAAAATAAGGTACACTTGGAGTGTTTGAAACGGCCATACAGACATCTATACCCGAAGAGGCAAATGAAATAAAACTGGCAAAGAACCATCGTACCTATGTCTTGGTATGTGCTTCAGCCGACAGTAGCACTGAGACGATGTTCGTTTGATCCTGTGCTTTTATAACACCGGGCGATGCCTGATCCCGCTTTGCTTTCGTGTCACTATTTAAATCGAAAGTATCATCATGCAGTAAATTATTTTGATGTCCATGTCGACATCTTGATCTGCTGGCTCATTTTATGACACCACAAACGACGGTAGCATCTCATACCAGCTGTCTAATATAAAATATAAGAGCTAGAATCCGTCGTGTTGACTCAACGCCCGACGAGGAAAGATACAGTTTTCTGTATTTATCTTGTTTTGAGGAGTTTAGCACACCAAGATAAACTTATTAATATAGCAGGTCTAGTTTATCAGCGTAATTCGTGAGTAATTTCAGTGTGTCTGCATATGTGTAACATCATATTACTGTTGATATGTAACTAAGCTCTTGGTCAGACTAGAATTCATTCGTAAGCATAGTGGTTATTGTGCATTCCAAAATGCTTAAGGGAGGGGTTACTAATGTGCTTAGTTTCTAGGAAAAATAATGATATTATACAATTCATTAAGAAAATATCAAAAACAATAACAACGGCGTGATTTGAGCCCAGGATCTCCGTAATATCGATGTTTCTTTCGTCTACCTAAATAGTTTATTAAAACTGCACAACCCTAACCCTAACCCTAACCCCACCACTCTATTTTTTCCAAGCGTCCTCTTCGCCGCCTCGCCTGTCTTTTCCCACTGTCCATTTTCCTTACTTTTATTTCAATTCCGCCCGACATTGCTACACCGCCCGGCTCCGAACTCTATACCACCATAACTTAACACTTTTCCCTCCTTTCTCTCTTTCTTTTATTTATTTTCCTCCGTTCCCTTCGCCGCCTTGCGTGTATTTTTGGCCTGTATTGCCGGCCCATTTTCCGAACAGTCTGATATTTAATTCCGCCCTACATTTATGCACCGGCCTGCCCTGTCGTCTCTATACCACCAATACCCTACACTTTCTCCTCCTTTCAAGCATTTATTCTCCTCCGTTTCCCTAGCTACCAATTCTCCCACTTTCTCCAGCTCTCAAGCATTTATTTTCTGCCGTTCCCTTCGACGGCTTGCCTGCTTTTCCCCGACATTACTGCCGACCCGTTTTCCTTACTGTTATTTCAATTCCGCCCGACATTGCTACACCGCCCGGCTCTAAAATCTCTATACCACCAAAACTTAACACTTTCCCTCCTTTCTTTCTTTCATTTATTTATTTTCCACCGTTCCTTTCGCCGCCTTGCCTGTGTCTTTGGCCTGTATTGCCGGCACATTTTCCGAACAGTCCACATAGTCGATTCCACCCGACATTTTCCATACCGGCTTGCCCTGCCGACTGTATACCACCAATACCCTATACCTTCTCCTCCTTTCAAGCATTTATTCTCCTCCGTTCCCCTCGACGCCTTGCCTGTTTTGTCCGACATTATTGCCTGGCTTCCCCCCCCCCATCATTTATTGCAACTCCGCCCGACATTTGCACACCGCCCGGCCCTGAAATCTCCATACAACCACCACTGTTTTTTTCCGATCGTCCTCTTTGTCGCCTTACCTGTCTTTTTCCATTGTCCATTTTCCTGACATTTATGTCAATTCCGCCCAACATTTGCGCACCGGCCTAACCTGCCATCTCTTTACCACCCATATTCCTACACGTTCTCCTCCTCTCAAGCATTTATTTTCCTCCGTTCCCTTCGCCGCCTTGCCTGTTTTTTCCCCGACATTATTGCCGACCCGTTTTCCCTACTTTTATTTCAATTCCGCCCGACATTGCTACACCGCCTGGCTCCGAAATCTCTATACCACCATTACTTATCACTTTTCCCTCCTTTTTCCCTTTTATTTATTTTTCACCGTTCCTTTCGCCACCTTGCCCGTAATTTTGGCCTATATTAGCGGCCCATTTTCCGAACAGTCAGATATTCAATTCCGCCCGACATTTTTGCACCGGCCCGCCTGCCGTCTCCATACCACCAATACCCTATACTTTCTCCTCTTTTCAAGTATTTATTCTCCTCCGTTTCCCGTGCTGCCAATTCTTCCACTTTCTCCACCTCTCAAGCATTTATTTTCCGCCGTTCCCTTCGCCGCCTTGCCTGTTTTTTCCCGACATTCTTGCCGACTCATTTTCCTTACTTTTATTTCAATTCCGCCCGACATTGCTACACCGCCCGCACCGGCCTGCCTTGCCGTCTCTATACCACCCATATTCTTCCACTTTCTCCACCTCTCAAGCATTTATTTTCCTCCGTTCCCTTCGCCGCCTTGCCTGTTTTTTCCCCGACATTACTGCCGACCCATTTTCCTTGGTTTTATTTCACTTCCGCCCGACATTGCTACACACCGCCCGGCTCCGAAAACGCTACTCTGCAGTCCTGCCGCTTTCCCGCCTTCTGTCTCTGTTCTATCCCATTTATTATATTTTCACTTCCACCCATTCACGATCAATCTTCCCCGGCGGGTTGAGGATGAAGTAGACACTACACGAGATAACCTACTGTCGATAAATTTAATGTTTTACAGAGACCCGTAGTTTAGGGAGGACAATGTTCTACCAATAGGAGAATGGAGCAGATCATATTTTAGATTAGGGGTATTTTTGGAGGGCCATATTTTACATGATGGAACACCCCTGATTCCGCTGATCACGTCATGATCGGCACAGCTGTGACCACAGGCGACCCAATAGGTTCTGAGTTTTTCACACTGTTTTCTCTATCATTTTCTCTTCTTTCTTCATGCTCTGAATGATCGGAATAAATAAAATAAATGGTTTATATAACCTAACCTAGCCTCTGTGACTCTTTATTTATTTACACTCCATTACAAGGACGTATATCTCTCATACACACATGCTGTAATTAATTAGTCAACACAACTAATTATGCTAATCCGTGGACTTATCAGAGGTTGGTCAACATCGGAAAGATAGTGATGTAACCATCCTATCTTTCGCGATGTTGACCAACCCTGTAAAATCCCTGTGCTGTGACAGGCATTGTGCAGCGTTGACTTTCTGGCAGCACTCAGGCATGAAAGGTCATGGGCAGCACTGATCGTGATCGGTGCTACTTTAATATAGCGCCGCCAACGGGTGCTTCTGTCGCTGAGAAATGTCATTAAAAGTTCACGGTCACTATGCAGGGTCAATTTTTATATGAGTTTTTCATTACTGTGGGCATTTACACCGTTTTTTTCACTGGGAAATGTTTTGTGTTAGTTTCTGTAAACCCAGGTGTTTTTTTTTACTTTTAAGAAACCGACGGTTACGGTACTTGAAAAGTCGACTCTCCAAATATATTATGAGATAGCGTTAACCATTGTTTTCATCATTTTTGGGGTCTTAGGAAACGTACAAGTAAATGTGTTTTTCTTCTCCTGAAGACATGTTTACATCCACGGCATTGACCTTAAGAACAAAATAAATTCTGTGCAAATATGCGATGTTACGGTGTTTGTGTTTGTCTCCAATTTACATCATGTCAGAGACGCTGTGGAGCACTAGCTTCATTTGTCGTTTACTTTTGTTTCGTTTGCGCAGGAATCTCGCCGAATTTTCGGCGTTTGTTTTCTTTCTAATTTGGTAGAATTCTAATTTCGTCTATGTATTTTAGGGTGTGTGCGTGTTGTAGGACGTTCTTTTGTTCGGGGGTCGTAAATATTTCATGAACTTCAATCTTAAAGGGCAGGACAAATAAAACGATGCCGCCACTGGCTTTATCGTTATAACATCGATGGATCACAACAGAAGTAGTCAGTATTCTCGTCAATCACGGGCAAGAACACAAACGTTTAAAAACTAATGGAATCGGTACAACAAATACTGCACGGTTCGATTGTTGGTAGATATATAAAAGCACTATTGGCGGCGCTGTTGGCAAGCGAAAGGTTGAGAACCAGCTTACGGTATCCAGCACGTACTGAGCAACTTCCGTGTCCCTCTACACCTTGACTTCTCATAACAATCACACAATCACAATCCCTCTATAGACAGACGGACTGTGACACAATAAAAATTCATCTTTTCTTGGATCTCAGGAGTGTTAAGTTTCCCGGTATCCATTCTATCAACACAGCCTGCGTGTGCGTAGGCCTAACATCTCGTGCTATCGTTAACATCTTGTCCGGACTAGAATTTGTTTGTCAACAAATGAATGGTTGGTTAAGTGCACAATGCTTCGCATTCAGGGCTACACTAGCGCTACGCGATGTCCAAGGCTACTTACCCGGAAGAGCTCTCTCCACCGGGTGCATAGTGGGCCTTCGCGCAGCGACAGCGGGTGCACCTGTGTGTGACGAGTATGCCGTTGTTGGAGGCAATCAGAGTAGCCAATAGCTGAATACTCTTACCATTCTCGTAAGGCTACTGCTACACCAAGTCAATGGCTTATATCATGTAGGCAGTAAATATGTGCCCATCCACCAAGGCTTTGAACTGCACATGTGGAATTTTATGATTCAACAATCTTTCCAATAATTCCAATAATAAATGCCCAAAGTGGCTCATGATAGACTAGAGCACACTTATACTCAATTAAAGAGTGATTGTAATAAATAATGCTCTTCAAATGTTTTCTTTTATATTAATGCACATGTGCCTGCCATTGTATCTTAGGAATTATAATTCAACATTTATCAAAATATCAGTGAAATTCATAATTTTGGAATGTATCACATTGACAAATGAGAGAATACTGGAAACACAATGTGACACTGATCTCCACAACAATGTTATACGGTCATGCACAATGTATTGAGCAGTTCAATCTCTACATGGGGAGGAAATATGGGAATTTCAAAGTATGTTTACAATGTGTTCCTGGTTCAGCTAGAGAACTACATGTGTGTGCATGACCCCATTATTCACTGAATTTTATTGTATTCCAGATAGACCTGTGTAGTCAGAGAACTGAAAATACCTGTACATGTTCCCATTGCACTCATAGCAAATCCAGTTTTACAAAATGTACTGTGTTCCAGTAGACAATGAGAAGTTTTGGTCATGTTACCCTGTTTGTGAGCAAAAGGTCAACAGAAAGGCTATGCCTAAGCTTATTCAAGCAATAATTTAAGCAAACAATTCAAAGTATGGTCATGGATTGAATGCTATAGTGTGAAATAATGGTGTTTTAACATCGACAATACTTTGTAAATTTGCAGAGGGGAAATTTTTGGTGCCTTGTTTCTTTACATTTTGAACATATCACAGAAAGCAGCCTAGGTAATAGGGGATAAACTGATCCTGATTTGACACAGAAGTGGCAAACACTATTTCAATCAAGTCTTCATATTCTGAAATGATATTTGGGTAGGATATATTGCTTTTTATTACACAATGTTGCATCAAGATTCTCAGACAAGGGATTTCACCATATTTAATCAAGTTCAATCTGAATATGTGATCAACGTGGCTAATTCAAGAATTTTCAATTTTACTTGGTTTTTCAGAGTGGATATTATCTTTGGAATGGATGTGGCATATTTTTTTAAGTTTGTGTTGTGAAATTATGATATAAGATGCATGTATTGACCTAAAGATTTTATTTGTATAGTTTATGCACAGATTACACAAAAAAGACAATAATTTGTAAGAATTTAAAATTTTTTTCAATACTTTTGTTTATTCACTGTATAAATAACCCACATTAAATTTCAACAAATGTCATATATCCTGCCATCACAACACAAATGAACACTATCCATTCCAAAGATAGTACCCACGTGATAAAGCCAATATGAACTTGAAAAAAGCCACAAGTAGCCATACCAATCAGATGACTTTACCTAAATATTTAAGTATACTAAAATAATTTTTTCTTGAATCAAAATTATTAATTATCACACCAAAGCTTGCTCTTAATTTCAAACAATAGTATCTCTAAAAACTAAAATTCATGTACCTAAAAAGAGACTGATGTAGGGTGGAGCTTGGCCATAAACTTTAAAGGTAAGTGGCTTATGCAAGAGAGGGAACTTCTGTTGATCAACAACTACGAACATACTGCAACATAACCAAAGATTGTGCATTTCAGAAAATCTTTCTGACTCTCACATAGTATAATTTCTTTCCTGGTGAGTGAAATCCAATGGGAAAAATGTTTTTAGTTTCTGTGAAAATTGATTTTCTCCATAGAGGTACAATTAATATAAATGGCTTTGCAAATGAAGATTTATTTCGACTGATCTTGTCTTCTATCCTGAACCTCGCAAGATGACATCTTATTTTTAATCTTTATTATTGAAAGAGAGCACCCGAACAAAGTATGCGCAGAAGGTTAAATTTTCATCTCGGAGCAGTAGTGAGACACGCATTCAAAAATATATTATTTGGCAACGGTTACCGTGAGAACCGACACAGTGATTATGTAATGGAATATTTTGATATAGTCGGATCATAGGCCCTCAATGCAAAGGTCGGAATCCGTGGTTATATTAGTTCTCTCAGGCACATCCAAGGTTCACGAGTAAATGCATGCTGTTTTGTGTAAATTGCGAATTAATGAAAATTTAACAGTCGGCAAAATGCGTTTTCGGTGAAATGAACTGTGATGTGTGCGGAATTCCTCCACCCAGGTTGACATTTTAACGATCAAAGTAAACTATCACTTTTATTTCAGCTGCATGCAGTTTTACTCATAAAATTAGATGCATAGATAGCTTTGATTTGTGCGTTATGCAGTTATCGTATGATAAAAAAGGTTGATATTATACGATAAAAGATTATCTACTTTTCGGAAATAGAATTCGGAAAGGCATGTTCTTGTTGTGAAATGAAATTCAGAATAGCATGTTGAATTGTGAAATAGAAAATGGAATAGCATACACAGTTGTGGAATAGGCTACGGAGCAGTGGAATAGCATGTTGAGTAGTGAAATAGAAAATGGAGTTGCATGTCAAGTTGTAAAATCAAAATAGTAATTTTGGCATGGATTGGACACCATACACTGCACACAGATTCAGACGGAAAGATGGACACAATTTTGAAAACGGATATTTACCCCGAAAAAATCTGGTCGACCATCTGACATGATTAGCGAGGAGAGGCTCTTTGGATCGTCTAAACAGATGTTCTGATGATGTATTGAAATGCAAAGCGTATATAATGACAGCAGTCTAAAAGTCGCAATATACCGCCCTACCTAATGGTGATCATCTGCTTGAAAATCACCTCGCAAAAATATGCGTGACTGCATCTCATCAGAGTTGACAAACTGACATACAATGGCATGCTTACATTTTCTCAATCTGGTATATGTTGCAATCTGATTAAAATCAGATGCAGAGTACGATGACGTCTGAACTAGCGCGGTATTCTCTTGCTGTCGCCTCTCACTACAGCAAGAGAATACCGCGCAAGTACAGACGTCGTCGTACTCTACATCTGATTTGCTCACGTGTTGACACACGTGAGAATATGTCGCAGCGATGTCTGTGTGTCTGTGTGTCTGTGTGTCTGTCTGTCTGTCTGTCTGTGTGTCTGTCTGTCTGTCTGTGTGCTCAATATCTCAAAAACGGCTCATCAGATCAGAATCAAATCTGGTACATAGATTCAGTTTGCAAATGGCAAGAACTGATTGCTTACTTTTTGCTCATTTGCATAATTAATGATTTTAGAAAAAACGGCTATACATTGAGAACGACTGCACACAATTTGATGAGATTTGCTACAAATGTTGATCACATCAAGATATATCAGCTGTGCAAGTTATTAGGGGTGACGTGAAAGATAATTACCAATTTGCATATTTAATGAAATCTACTAATAGCGCTGTTCACGGTTACAGGTTTGTTACTAAATATAGCTGTACGCGCGCGACATCGGACACGCAGCTTGAAATGCGGACAAATTTTATCAATGTTGCATGCGTGGCTGTTTTTGAAGCTTGTACTCTGAGTCGTGAATATGTTTTTTAATATTCATTGTTACACTAGCAGTCACCCACTGAGATGTATTTTCGTCGTTCTTGCATGCGTAATTTTCAAAAGCGTTATCTGAAAATGCGGACAAATATTTATTTTTGCATATTAATGAGAGAACAGTGACGTAAACTGTGAACGGCCCTATTAGGCATATATATCTGAATTTACTCGATCAAAATTGACGAAACTTGGTATGCATATTGAGGATGCTATGATTTAATATTTCTGAAAGTCATAAGCATTTTTACTTCATCCTAATCCTAATTTGAATATTTAATGACCTTTTGAAATTAAGGATATATATTTGAATTTACATGACCAAAATTGATGAAACTTGCTATGTACATTAAATATACTATGATAGAACATTATTAAATGTCATTAACGCTTCACCCTTTGTTAAATCAAGAGCAAGGTAGAATGTGCCTCGGGGACAGATATTCGGACTCTCAAATTTTCACAATCATTTTCTGATCTACCACTTGAAGACTAAGAAAAATTTGCACCATCTTAGTTTTTCGAAAATCGAAAATCGAAAATTTTATTTTTCCCCATAGCGTTAACATAGGGATGAAGGCCATTTGAATTTCAAATATCGGTAAATGTTAGGTAATTTGTTCTCTAGTACCAAAATTTGCACCATGACCCCTGATTTTTTGCTCACGTGTTCACACACGTGAGCATATGTCGCAGCGATGTCTGGCTATCTGTCTGTGTGTCTGTGTGTCTGTCTGTCTGTCTGTGTGCTCGATATCTCAAAAACGGCTCATCAGATCAGAATCAAATCCGGTACATAAATTCAGTTTGCAAGTGGCAAGAACTGATTAGTTTTTGGTGGGTGTGGCTTGCTAACTTTTTGCTAATTTGCATAATTAATGATTTTAGAAAAACGGATATACATTGAGAACGACTGCACACAATTTGATGAGATTTGGTACAAATGTTGATCACATCAAGATATATCAGCTGTGAAATTTATTAAGGGGTGACATGAAAGATAATTGCTAATTTGCATATTGAATGAAATATCCTAATTAGGGATATATATCTGAATTGACTAGATAAAAATTGACGAAACTTGGTATGTATATTGAAGATACTATGACTTAACATAATTGAATGTCATTAAGCATTTTGAGTGAAGCCAATTCTGAATTTGCATATTTAATGACCTTTTCTAATTAGGGATATATCTGAATTGACTTGACCAAAATTGATGAAACTTGCTACACATATTGAAGTTACTATGATACAACATTCTTGAAACTAATTAAGCATTTTAACATCAGCCAATTCCTTATTTGCATATATAATGAACTTTCCTAATTAGGAATATATTATATACCTGAATTCACTTGATCAAGGTTGATGAGATTTGCTATGTACATTGAAGATACTATGATACAACATTATTAAAAAGTCAATTAAGCATTTTAACCCCAGCCAATTCCTTATTTGCATATGTAATGAACTTACCTAATTAGGGATATATATCTTAATTGACTCGACCATAGTTGACAAAACTAGCTACATATATTGAAGATACTATGATACATCATTATTGAAAGTCATTAAACATTTTTACTTCAGCCAATTCCTAATTTGCATATTTAATGAACTTCCTTATTCGGGATACTTATCTGAATTGACTTGACCAAAGTTGACGAAACTTGCTATGTACATTAAAGATACTATGATACAACATTATTGAAAGTCATTAAACGTTTTTACTTCAGCCAATTCCAAATTTTGCATATTTAATGAGATCATTTCTGTCGATTCCTTATTTGCATATTTAATGAACTTTCCTAATTGGGGATATATACTGAGATTTACTTTATCAAAAGGGCAAAATATGCTATGTACATTGATGATTATACCAGGTTTAAACAATATTGAAGTCATTTCGCATTTTCATGTCAGCTAATTTATAATTTGCATATCATATGAGCTTTCACAGTTTGGAATATATATATTTAGCTTTAAGGACTTGACCAAAGGCAACTATGCTTGCTATATAAAGTGGTGATACAATGACAGCAGTCAAAGAAATTTAGTATTTTTATTTCAGCTAATTACATATTTGTATACTTAATGACCTTTAGAATTAATCTGTGGTGAATATTGTTCATTATGTTGATCATAACACTTTGAATGAAGTTGCAAACATGTGGCAAAGGTTCAAATTTACACATAACTGCAATATATAATGAAACACGTGAGCATTTTCAGTTCATATCTGGTTATTCTTTATTTACTAAGAGAATGGTTGAAGATTCAGTGAGGAAAGTTCGGGCAAAATTTTAACTCTAAGACTTTTGAGGTGCGTACTACCCTAAAACTTCATAGCTGTCATTTTGACGTCAATACTATGTTTATAAAGTGATGCTGCCTGTCCTAGTATTAAAATCATGTTGAAATACCTTTGCGTTCAGCTTGTCACCCACAAGTGAGTCATGACCAAAGTTATTAGAGACAAATAAATTGAGTTCGTACAAGAATCCTTTTGTCAACAATGCCGTCATATTGTAAACAATATGTATAGTGTTAACGAGGCCAATTCTTTGCATTTCAACAAATTACAATACTTTTCAAAGAAGAGCAAGAAAACGTGTTTGTTTCAGAAATAAAAACAGCAATGAAAATCATGTCAAAAGTTGCCTTTATTGTCCTACCAAGCAGACTGGCGGAGGCAGCGACTTAATTTATACTGGATAATAAGTGTGAGCAGATTACCGTTCTTTCAGACAACTAAAATGCACTAAAGATATCACTTGTACGTGATAGAAACGAGATAGATAATCAAATACAAAAAAGCAGGGGTCACCGTGCAATTTACGGTACTAGGGAAACAAATTAGTACGTACCTTAAGATTTACCAATATTTGAAATTTAAAATGGCGGTCTTCCGTAAGTAACTCTGTGGGATTCGATTTCCGATTTTCACAGAAAGGAGACGGTGGAAAATGTCTTCACTTCTTAAATGACAGGTAATGCACTATCGATCAGTCAATATTGGTGCATTCGTTTAATTGCAACAAAATCTTACACAAGATGGTCCCTTTCCTTTTGTTTTATAACATAACTTTCATTAAGGTTAAATCTCCTAGACGACATGTTCGGACTCTCTCAGATTTTCAAAATACCTTTCTGATCTATGACGTTTGTGGATTCATTGCGTGACTCTTTGAGTAAATACAATTTTCAACGTCTTATTTTTGTAAAAATTTGAAACGGAATTTTTCCCATAGGGATGTCGGCCATTTTGACTTCCAAATATTGGTAAATTTAAGGTATATTGTAATTTGTATCTGTGGTACCGGAATTTTCCAC
This sequence comes from Ptychodera flava, assembly GCF_041260155.1. NCBI lineage: Eukaryota > Metazoa > Hemichordata > Enteropneusta > Ptychoderidae > Ptychodera > Ptychodera flava. The sequence continues at coordinate 21,780,608 of NC_091931.1, forward strand.
GGTGACCCTTGATTTTTGTCTTGATTTTGAAAGAGAATGGTTGAAAGTTTCATTGAGGAGAGTTCAAGCAAAAGTTAAAGTACTTCACTTTCGAGGCACGTACTGCCTTAACTCAGTATTTAGCTTACTTTATCAATTATTCGATAGGGTATCAACACTACAACGAGGTTTTTTTTAAAGATAGAGGTCGCTCTTTACAAGAAGAGCATGTACCCGAGCGCAAAATGTCTTGCGGTAACTATGAATACACAAATTTTTCACTGTTCACAATTCTCCGAAAAGGAGCAACAAATACACCGGCTGTTCTGCAGCCTGAACCAAAGCACAATTTGCACAATCTGTCTTTTAAATCACAAAGTCTTTCTAAGAACTGTCAGAGAAAACATGATTTTCTAAGATCAATGACATGTTTGATCCATCTAGCATCATAACATGTTGACGTGACGTCTTCATGACGAATTCGCTTATTCTGTTTGTCCACGCGAGTTTCATCGGTGTTTAAGTCTTTTTACTGTAATTGGTTCCCCCGTCCATCGGCTGCCGTCGTGACTCCTGATCTATTATTATCTTTTCCAGCCTCAGCAGCCCCTGATGATCCTTCGGTCGTTTCGGCTTTCTTCAGACATTTCATCACAACTACGATTACGACAGTGATGGGAATCGCAATCGTTATCGCGGCCGGGGCTTCCATTGATCCTGAGAAAAAAAGATTTCAGGAATCATTTAATCTCTTATTACTAATGGTTGATTCAAATGACCTGTGAAATTCTCAGTGAAAGATAAAGTCACTGGTATCAAGACGGCATATACAGAGGCGAAACTATGATGACATTCATAAGATGATTGAGATCTTGATATACACGACACAGGTCAATAGTAGATACGGGGATGATGTATGTGCTAAAAAAGAGCAAAACCCAACATGAAAAATGCAGAAGAAAAATATAACACTTTGTGAGTGAAGTTATATCATATGGCGGGCAAGTTCATAGTGTTTGGAGAGAGTTACAAGATACGCTCACAAATAATGAAAATATTACCGAGAGATACTTCGAGCAATTTCTTCACTGATAAAGGCAAAAGCAAGGAAAGCAAGACAAACAATTGAGCCAACCAACCAACCAACCAACCTACCATCCAACCAACCAACCAACCAACCAACCAACCAACCAACGAACAAATCAATCAACCAACCAACCAACCAACCAACCAACCAACCTACCATCAAACCTACCAACAAACCTACCAACCCACCAACAAACCAACCGACCAACCTACCATCCAACCTACAACCAACCTACCAACCCACCAACCACCAACCAACAAAGCACCATGGAAGAGTCAATTTATTTATTTTATTTTTTTTATTTATTTAACTTCATCACTGGCATACAAAGGCATACAAAGGCAAAGAAACACAATAACAACAACGAACTCACAAGGAGTGACACTAAACATTAGAATAAAATGGCCGCCAGTGAAAGGTTGAGACAAACAGGTGACGAGCACCTCTATAACTGCCCCACCATGCATTAAAAATTGAAAAATAAAAAACAACAAGGCACATGACATAATGCACAATAAAAAACAATTTAACATACAGTAAAAAACAAAGTCGGCAGCTGTGGAACAGTAAATAGACAGGAAATAATTAAATTGGACGACAATTATGACAGCGACTTGCTGAAACCCATGTACAAGTATCAGTACAATTGAAAATATTTACAAATTTCTGCTGATAAAATAAAGTCACTCTTGATTTAAAAAGAGAGACACTCCCCGACATTCTAATATCTGAGTGTAAATGATTCCATAGTGGTACAATTCTATTAAAGTAAGAACGTGTAAATGATTCTGTGTGGCAAGACTGTGGTTTAAGTTTTAAATAGTCATCAATTGATCTCGTATTGGGATATCTCGAATTGGCTGAGTAAAAGTGAACAAAGTCATTTAGATTTACATCATAATATCCATGAATACACTTAATGAAAAATATCAAATCTGACATTTCTCTTCTGTATGTGAGAGGCAGAATATTAAGTTCTGTAAGCCTGTCTTTGTAATCAGAATCGGGATAATGAAGTATAAACTGTGTAGCCCTTCTTTGCACCCTTCCGAAGCCTTAAAGTTTTGTTTGGTAGTACCCGCCCACAAACTACAACAATATTCCAAGCCACTCCTAACCAAGACAGTGTACAAGGTCTTACTTACATTTTGTGGAGCATCGAAACCTAAAATCCGCTTTATCAAACCAAGTTTAATATTGGACTTCTTTATAAGTCTTTGTATATGATTGTTCCAAACCAAAGTGGAAGAAATATCCACTCCTAGGTCTGTAATTGAATTAATCCGACCAAGGATCGTGCTTGACATGTTGTTATTGTAGATAAGTGGATGTTTACTGCGAGAAATTTTAATAATTTGACATTTAATTGGATGAAAACGGAGATACCATGCTTCACTCCACCTTTAAGCAAAGAATTGATATCGTTCTGAAGACACTCACAGTCATCAATATTATTGATAATTTTGTAACACTTTGAGTCGTCAGCAAATAAAGCAACAGTCGAGTGTTGGACAACGCTGGGCATGTCATTGATGTACAAGAGAAATAGCAGCGGTCCTAATATGGAACCTTGTGGAACCTCCGAAATACCGGGAGCCACTCAGAGTGTAGTCCTTCGACAACAACTCTTTGCTTTCTCCAGTCAGGTAAGCCTCTAACCAAGTTAATAACTGAGAATGGATGCCAAAGGATTTTAGTCTATGAATTAACAAGTTATGGGGAACAATGTCGAAAGCTTTGGAAAAATCCAATAACGCCATGTCAACCTGTCCAGCTTTGTCCAAAATTGAACCAACGTCATGGAAAATTTGCAAAAGTTGAGTCAACGACGAACGCTCTTTAACAAAGCCGTGTTGCAATTGATGGATGCGGTCTTTTATATTCTGAAAGATAACATTAAATATAGACCTCTCTAATACTTTACTACAAACACATAACAGGGAAACCGGTCTATAGTTTTCAACTTGTTGTTTATCGGATTTCTTGTGAATCGGAACTATATTTGCCCTCAGCCAATCATCGGGCAATATACATGTTGAGAGTGATAAGTTAAAGATATGACACAATGGTTCAACTAGTTGCCTGGCACATAGATTAAGGTAGAACGCACCTCGGGGACAGACATTCAGACTCTCAAACTTTTACAGATCTCTTCTGATATACCACATGTGGGGGTTCATTTTAAAGCTCTTGGTGAAAGAAAACTTTTCACCGGCTTAGTTTTTTGAAATTCGAAAAATTTTATTTTTCGTCATAGAGTTAACACAGGGATGGCGGCCATTTTGAATTTCTAATATTGGTAAATCTTGGGTTATTTGTTTCTCTAGTACCAAAATATGCACGGTGACCCCCTATTTTTATTCTTGATTTAGAAAGAGAATGATTGAAAGATTCCTTGGGGAAATTTAGAGCAAAAGTTTAAGTCTTTCACTTTCGAGGTGCATATTACCTTAAGAAAATGTGGGGAAATACCATCCGGGCCAATTGCTTTAGAAGCGTCGAGGTCAATGAGAATATTCAAAATTTCGTCCTGAGTGACCGAAATATTTCCTAAAGAGACATGCTTGAAGGTGGAGATGTCAGGCAAAATGACATTGGAATTAGGCTTTGTGAAAACAGAATAAAAGTAACTATTGAAAAGAGTAACTTTATCTTTAGCGGTAGTAACTGAACCCTTCTGACCGAAAAGCACCTTGGGTAATGATTTAGAACGTGTCTTTTGCCTAATAGTGGACCAAAAACGCTTCCGATTTTCTATGATAGTATTACCAAGTCCATCAATATACTGGCGAAATTTCAAGGTAAGCATGTCTTTAAGTTTATTACGGAGTTTGCGAAATTTTGCCCAGTGACTCGAAGAGTTAGATTTCTTAACTTGTCTCCAGGCAGATGTTTTTTTGTTTTGCATTTGCCTAACATCAGCATCAATCCAAGCAGGTGCAGACATATCCTTGATCTTTACTTTCGGAATATGTACATCCATAACTTTAAAAATATGTTTTTAAACAATGACCAGGCTGAATTGACATTATTTGAAGATAAAATATCATCAAAATTTATATTCGACAAGGTAGATCTAATAAGATCGAAATTCGCCTTTTTGTAATAGTACATAAAACAGGGTTTGCGTTTGACATAATCAAACTTGGTAAGTACATGGAATTCCAATAGCCTGTGATCAGTGTGAAAAATTTCAGGAAAGACGGTCAATTTACCAATTCTCCCCTTGGTATGAAAATCATCTCGTATTGTTGTTGTGTAATTGTTTGAAATAAACGTCGTCTCCATGGCATCACTTGACACGCCAGTCAGATCTTCAACACGACGTATCTTTAACTTTCACCGGATTATCCGGACCTTCTCCGGCATCCGTTGTTATCCCATCTAAGATAAAATGAGACCGTTAGAACCGGGGGTGCCTCATTTACTCTATTGACAAATTTGTCATTGTTTTCCCTCCAAAATATCAAGAATACGTTCCATTTTCGTGTCAGATAATATACCGATTTCTATATGACCGGCGTTGCTTTTCTTAATTTTTTCAACAAGTGACAGCTTGATAGTTATCACCCCAGGGTATATGATTAAAAGACAGAAGCTCGTGAATAGAATGTCTGCTGTTTCTTAAGCTTACACACCTGTTTGTAGAGAATAGCTGGCGTATGGGCGCCGTCACGTCTATTTCTGTTTATAGAACTCAGTTCTGGGTAGAACAGAGGTAAATCAGAGAGCAAGACCTACCTTTCCCATGTGAACCAGTGTGCATGGTCGTGTTGCGTGTTCCGACGTCCTCAGAATCTGTCACCGAAGAACAAAAATACTTTACACCATCACGGTTTTCATGGCCTCATTGGCACGTGATGGTGACTTGCACAGAGAGTGATACCAATAGCCCATTTTGAGATTTATCTTTGTTAAATCAGAGGGCAAGACTTCCTTTGGGACTGGTCAGTTTCTTTTGCCGGGGAAGGGGTGGATCAATGGGGAGGGGTCACCCTGTTTTACTTTGGTGATGGGGTCACTGTTTTTTAAATAATAAATAGGGGATAGTGTCATAATTGAATAAAATGCATTGTACAAGCCAGGAATTGTATCATTCAGTTGCAGTTTTCGGGTGCATAACTTTATTATACTAGAGATATATTAGAGTATCAATGCTCTCTGGATGGTTGCAAATTGAAAGTCTGTTTTGCAAAGCATCATACCAGCCACGAATTGCATCATTCAGTTACGGTTTTCAGCGTGTCTGTCGGATGCATAACTTATCATATTGGAGATAGAGTATCATTGATAACAGGAATTTTGCAAATTGAAAGTCTGTTTTGCAACACGTACTAATCATTATGAAATGTGCAATTCATATACAAAGCATGACAGAAACCTGATCCTTTACTGTTTTCTCTATGAGAACTCAGTATGAGAAAGCAACATGCAGTGATATTTCACAATATACTGATACAGTGACATATCTCAGAGAGAGAAAAATGACAAGGTTGTTTTTCATTCTCATTGACGCAAATGTTTTTAGTCCCCACGGACACCGTCCGGGGGGACTTATAGGTTTGGTCATGTCCGTGCGTGCGTGCGTGCGTGCGTGCGTGCGTGCGTGCGTGCGTGCGTCCGTCCGTTCACGCAGATATCTCTGAGATGCCTGGAGCGATTTCATTCAAACTTGGTACAAGGATTACTTCATATGTCATACAGATGCACGTCAATTTGTTTTCTGATACGATCCAATATGGCCGCCAGGCGGCCATTTTATTACGATTTTTTCATGTACAGAGCCATAACTTAGGCATGTTCCAACCGATTTTATTCAAAGTTGGTACAAGGACATTGACCAATGTCATACAGATGCACGTCAATTTTTTTTGTGATACGATCCAATATGGCCGCCAGGCGGCCATTTTATTACGATTTTTTCATGTACAGAGCCATTACTCAGGCATGTTTCGACCGATTTTATTCAGAGTTGGTACAAGGACATTGACCAATGTCATAGATATGCACATCAATTTGTTTTGTGATACGATCCAATATGGCCGCCAGGCGGCCATTTTATTACGATTTTTTCATGTACAGAGCCATTACTCAGGCATGTTTCGACCGATTTTATTCAGAGTTGGTACAAGGACATTGACCAATGTCATAGATATGCACATCAATTTGTTTTGTGATACGATCCAAAATGGCCGCCAGGCGGCCATTTTATTATGATTTTTTCATGTACAGAGCCATTACTCAGGCATGTTTCGACCGATTTTATTCAGAGTTGGTACAAGGACATTGACCAATGTCATAGATATGCACGTCAATTTGTTTTGTGATATGATCCAATATGGCTGCCAGGCGGCCATTTTATTACGTTTGTTTCATGTACAGAGCCATAACTCAGGCACGTTTCAACAGATTTTATTCAAAGTTGTACAAGCTTATTGACAAATGTCATAGCTGTGCATGGCAATTTGTTTTGTGATACGATCCAAAATGGCCGCCAGGCGGCCATTTTATTACGATTTTTTCATGTACAGAGCCATAACTCAGGCACATCTCAACCGATTTTTTTCAAAGTTGGTACAAGGACATTGATCTATGTCATACATATGTACGTCAATCTGTTTTGTGATACGATCCAATATGGCCGCCAGGCGGCCATTTTATTACGATTTTTTCATGTACAGAGCCATTTCTCAGGCATATCCGCATGTTTCGACCAATTTTATTCAAAGTTGGTACAAGGACATCAACCAATGTCATAGCTATGCACATCAATTTGTTTTGTGATGCGATCCAATATGGCCACTGTGCGACCATTTTGTTACGATTTTTTTCATGTCCTGAACCATAACTCAGACATGTATCAAGCGAATTCATTCAAAAGTATTTTTATCACAGACCTAATGAAGAGGACTCTATCCTCTCTGAGGACCTGTAATCAAAATACCCATTAACAAGTGGGGACTGTGTCATCAACGATGACTTGTTCTTCCTGTCACAGGTTTTCAAATAAAAGACGTTCTTTATTGAGTAAAATGATAATTAAGAAAAGGCAGTTTTTGTCATTATTACCTGTGCTCATAGAGTTTCAGTGATAAAAGAAAATGTCTCCTCAGACATTGTGCTCATGAGATTTGGCTACAACGTATAAAATAGCTCTCTAGGCCTTCTCAGGAGATGTTGTTTGAAAATCAAAACGCCTATTTTCCTTCAGTCCTGTGTCCTTTCCATTGTTTCGGTATAGGCGTGATTGTCCTTTGTTAATATTATTGGTAGCGATTTTTTTTTCGTTCATAAAGTTTATGAACCTGTCATTAAAAGGTAACAGGGAAAACCAAAATTCATATTCAATACCTTGGCGGGAGGGTAGTACAAGAATAACTATTGAAGGACGTTTTCAGAGATATGAAATAATGCGTTGTCACTGAAAAAAAATTTATACCTAAATTATCATGAAAACATCGAGTTCAACTTAGTTTTTGTTTTTAGGAAGAGTTGCTATAATCTATGACAATACAACTTATTAGTTAATTTTTGTTCTGTTATATCAACAATGGTGCCATGTACTCTCTGAACCTTTTCACTGTCATTATCCTCCGCAGAGGTCAACTATGATTTAGAAAGGGTTAAAGGTACATTGTAGTGCCCAGTGTTCAGCTTGTCGAAATAACCTGCATATGTATAGGCAAAAAGGAAATTTCCAGTCTATGCCAAATATATTGATAATATATATTGGCAATTAATTTCCGTTGAATGATACTGATTATTGGACCTATATGTCTATTTTATACATATGTATGCTTTGTTGACAAAGTGAAGTCCGGGCATTTCTGTACAGAATAAAAATTATGAAAAATTGTCAAAAGATAACTCTTCCTTAAGCTTGGTTAAGCTTTAACCACAAATGAGGGAAAAACAGACCTTCAATGAGCGAAGCTTGGGTTCATAAATTGTCAATAATTGACAAAGCATCGAGTTACTCTAACATAAACAAGCGGTGGAATCTTTGTATATCAGAAAAGCTACACATTATCAATGCTGACAAATCTATGCTGTTAATTATGTAAAAAATAGGCTTAGCAGATGACCTACAATAAACAGAATTAACAAAAACGCATATGAATCTGCATTACTGTGATTTTGCGGTACACCTCAGAATATGCCTGTTACAGCAATAGAATCCCAATATTTTTTCTGTTAAAAGTATATTTGTATTTCTAACATGTCCCTGTACCAGATAAAAAAGATTTCATACAAAGCATTGCATTTTTTATTATGTCTAGCGCAAACAATCGGTAGAATTTGAGATTTACAGTAATTTGCGGTGTTCAACTTTGGGGTATGGGGTAAGTTTTTGTCATATTTTACAAAAGAAGATATTGCATATTACAATATGTCAACTTAAAGAAGAATAAATTGCCTTTTTAATGATACCAAACAAATGCGGTTATGTTGAAAAATAAGCTCAACAAATGACTTACAAGAAGACAGATTGGACGAAGATGCATAGTGGGTCGCAAAATCGTGATTTTGCGGTACCCTTCAAAACATGACCGTAACAGCTATTGCATCCCTATATTTTTCTGTTAAAATTCCAATTCGTATTCTAGGGATCCCAAGGCTTCTGAAAAATACAAGTTTGTTATCCTTGGGGTGCACGTAGACCCCCTGTAGTCCATGGACTAATACTGTATTGGATTGTAAACAAGTAGACATTAGTAGGAACGGCATAGGTCATTGTCCTTTTATCAAGTTGGACAGAATTAGGTGTGTCATGCACTGGTTCTTGAATTGTCAAAATTTAACTAATCTGCAAGAAACTTTTCCAGGTATGTCTGAGTAATGGCTCTTGAGATAAAAAATCAGAAGGCCAGATATCAGCAAAAATGCCCTCTTGTTCAGTACAGCAGTGACTTACTATAATTACCTATTTATACTGCTCCTTTCTTGACTATTAAATCTTTGTATGGTAAACATCTGCAGCAAGTGTTATCAGATTTAGTGCAGTCATTCAGAGTATAGATCCGTAATTAAAAACATTCTTTCCATGTTTAGAGGCCTTGGGTTGGTCTTACAATGGTGGTGAAAACATAAAGCCAATCTGGGGGCACTGCCACCCTTATTACAAAAAGTCATTAAATAACTCAATTAGTAATTAGTTGACAGGATGTTGCTAAACATGTTTGCATCCTATTATAACAGAGAGAGATTGTCACCTGCACCACGTTTCATAAAATTTGATGTGGTTATAGACATTCACCTTAAGGGGTAGACCCACCTTCCTTGAGTGATTTTGGTCATTTTTTGTTTTATGGTAAATTTTGAATCTGTCTAATATGGCCTTTGAGTGGACGATAAGTTTGAAACCATAACATACTTGGAAATGAGTTAAATTTTAACAAAAATGAACATTGTAGGCCAGTTCGCGTGCCGTGTTTTTCTTGTGTCTTAACGGTTTCCAGATTAGTCAATGCTATCTCAAGAGCGTAAGTAGATTACTCCGGAGGAGTGCGCATGCGTCAGTCTTCTTCCCAGCTGCCGGCAGGAAGTATGTCGTGGCTACTGAACATGCTGAAGGTAGCCGTCGATTGCAAAAGCATGGTCCACAAAAGCGAAATATCAAGCATATGGCTTCCCTCGCATAGAGACAGATAACTAGGCTTTGCGTAAGTTTACAAGCGCGGCTGGGCAAACCGGCAACTGGGCAAACCGTGTACCCAGGCGAGGTGGTTGTGCTCGAAAACGAAGATTAATGCAAGTTTTGGATTCAAAATCGAAAATTCATTAATATGCAAATTAGCAATTCATTTATAAATGAAACCGCTATAAGTATCATCGCATTTTATTAACGCACTGTGAGATCAACATTCGTACCAAGTTTCATCAGATTTGATACTGTATTTCTGGACATATCAAACTTATTAGGAAATTCATGAAATATGAAAAGTGGCAATTACAGTCAATTTCAAAATGGCTTGGAATTACAACATGCTAGGATGGTAAGAGAAACGTATCTAGAGATAGAAAATGACGCAACCTGCTTTCATTACAAGCGTTCTACTTCGACATAGTTTGCAACAAGTTAACCCAATACAACGTTCACTATGCTACAGTCAACATCGTCAATGTTGCCGCGCTTCAATTGAAAATCTCACCTGTACACTGACTGTTTGAACATTCTTGTCTTACCCTTATCATATTCCCTGTCTATGAAACAACGCTCACGATAGGTTTTTTCTCGGTACAGTGTGTACGGGTCGGTACAACGATTGGTGTTTCCTACATTGAACGTGTTCTGTGACTGAGAACAGTGGACGTCGGATTGGGTTAAATTGTTGCAAAATCTATCAAAGGAGAACGTTTGCAATGGATGCACTTGGAGTTATTTTCTATCGCCAGAACCGTTTTTCTAATCATCCTAGCACGTTGTAATTCCAAGCTATTTTGAAATTCACTGTAATCAACATGACACTGACGAACATCTTTATTCACTGTTGATGCAATGTCAGCTCAACATATCTACTAAGTTTCATGAAATTTGATAAAGTATATCTTGCATATCAGCCTAATTACTAAAATTCATTAAATATGCAAAACAGCAGTTCAGTGACTTGATATTGCTACATGTCTTTGCATGCTATTACAACACTGTGCCATCAACATCTGGCCCAAGTTTCATCAAATTTGCTGCAGCATTTCTCGACATATTACACTTATTATGAAAGTTCATCAAATATGCATATTAAAAATTATTTAATATGATACTGCTAAATAACTTTGTATACTATTACAGGACATTGTGCTAAATGCAATTTAGCAATTAACTGTCACGATCCTGCTAAATGTCTTTGCACAAAGTTACAGCATACACACGTTGATATACCAATGCCATTGGTATATCAACGTGTGTACCAAGTTTTACCCAATTGGAGTCAGTATTTCTTGACATATTACCGAAATTATGAAAATTCATTCGATATGCAAATTAGCAATTAATTAAAACAATACTGACATAGCTCATTGTGTGCTTTTAGAGATCAGTGTGACCAATATTTGTACACGAAGTTTCATCAAATTTGGGAATCTCTTTAGACGGAGAGCTTTATTAAAAAATCGCTAACCATGCAAATTAGCACTAATTGTGCATGCCACATCAAAAACAATGGACGTGCATATTTTTGACATGCTCAGGCATGTCTGAGATATCTGCGTGGACGGACGGACAGACAGGACTCAAACCATGAGTCCCCTAGATTTCGTCCGCGGGGAAAAATATCCTTTCTCATGACTCCCTAAGAAGTAATGGTCCAGTGTCAGGGCCTGGATTTGTTTCAATGTAACCACCCAAAACAAGTAGTGCTTTCATATATTGATTACATAAATAAATTTGGATGATCCATGTTATTGGACAGTACCGTTGCTGTGCCATTTTAAAGTGAAGATTACACTGAACACAATGAAAACAGCCAATTGATATTTTGTACTGCTGCACAGAGAGACTCATGATTGTGATATGTTTGGTCTCGCATCAAACAAATTTGTGAAGGAAACTTCCAGATTTGTTTTGTTAAACCGTTGTATATTATATTTTTAACAGTAAGTACGCAGCCAGGATACTGGTATGTCTTTGTCTCTTTGACTTGGTTGGTGTTATCAGTCAGTAACCTGTGTTCGGCAAGTGACAAGTGACAGTAACATGTATTTCAAAAGTGACAAGCTACATAATTCCTTGTTTTTTGGCTCCTTATATACCTTATTGTTGACTCCTTATATGCCTTAGTTTTATCTCCTGTTAAAAAACTATCTACTGTTGATTGACCAATCAGAGTGCTCAATTCAGGGTGTTTTATCTACTCATAAAGCCTTGGTCACCAAATTCCAGAAACGAATGACAGCGCCGTAGTAAAGTACTGTCCAATCAAAAGTGAACATGTCATATTCTGTAGACATCTGATACGTTTTAATATTCAAATTTGGTAACACAGTGGAAACCAGCTGCAACACAAAATCTGCTGTGCCCTAGGGCATTTATATAATGTACCCTAGGGCATTTATAGAATGTTCCATTACACTGGAAGGCTATTTCTCAAATAGAAGTTTTAATTAATATCCTAAACATGTTACATTGACAAAGGGGACGGCTGACGTAAACACATTGAAAACGAAAATATATCAGTTAGGGGCGATAGTTTTTAAGTCGGATAAAACCCTCGTACTCGGGCTCTTCTGGTATATAAAGTCCAACCCTACGATAAAATGTCTCGGCCTGCGGCCTCGACATTTTATCGTTGGGTTGGACTTTATATACCAGAAGAGCCCTCATACTCGGGCTTTATCCTATACTTATGCCTTGTTTTTGTCTTTTTGTTTTGGCCTTATCTGGCCAGTGACTAACTTGACGCGCTTGCCAAGTCTCACATTTATCCCTTAGGGACTGGACACTAATTACAAGGGGGGTGGGGGTGGGCCGGCGTTTCTTGGGGGTGGGTCGCCATTTTTCGCGCAAGCATTTTTGAAGGGTCATAAAATTTTGTGCAAGCCTAAGGGGGAGGGTCACCTTTTTTATGCATCAAAGCTGAAATTGCATGTGCATGTAGGCCTATTAAAGAATATGGAATACTGAAAAAAGAAAAAATGCCTCCTGGCACTTTCATTTTCTGTCATTTCCATTTTCGGCGCGCCCTTCGGTCGCAAGTTTAAGGGTATAATAAACAATGTATTGATGAGCCAAGCAGCCACATTGATTTAAGTTGTCATGATTTCTACTCATCCAACTCCTCTATTGTACATATAAACTGTCCCCTAAAATGACGCTTTCAGTAACAATTTGGGAGATCACTTATTTGATATCATTCTTCCATTGACAATACATTGGGTATAGGTCGGTGTCAAATGTTCATGAAGCTGTATGTACATTTTTCATTTTTTGAGGACATTGACAGAATACAAACTATTCAGAATAGTGCAATTTAATGTCATCAATAAAAACTGGAAGCTTCAGGTTGAACAACTTTTGAATAACAATTTAGGATCAGATAACCTATGAGTTATTTGTAGTTTCCTCATAGCCCACAATGTATAGTGAATCAACATTCGGTGAAATTCCAAAATCAAATTTCTTGCACAACCATGGACTTGAAACCACTCTAGTCTAATCATGAACATTAATACTAATAATTAGGTGTACATAAATGAACAGATTTAACTAGTTTTGTATTGGAAAAAAATATTCATAGTTTCATCATAGGCTGCCATGCATAGTGAATGGACATAGTGAATCGACATTATCGATGAAATCTAAAAAGTACATGTTTTGTACATGCATGCACTTTTTACCTGCCACTTCAAGCAAAGTATAGTTACATGAATTATCACACACATATGATTTTATATTTTTTGGATAAAGCGTTATATCGGCCGCATTTTGCCTTCCTTTTGGGAGGAGACTTCAAAAGTATGCCAAGTCAGAAGGAGGTCTTGAAC